>NW_025407948.1:848221-881102 GCF_008403515.1 Naegleria fowleri
TAACAGGTTTTTTCTCTGGCCCCAGCGATTTTTCTATCGTACGCTGGACGCAAAATAATCCAGCGAAAATCAACTTTAGGTTATCACAGCATAAGCCTACTGTGTTCCGAACTCGCGCCATGAATTGATGAGATGTTAAATGAATGAAAAGAATTAAAAAAAAATATCATCATGAACAATCATTCATCACTTGATGCCTTCCAAGCGGAACAATTAATCCAACATCCTCACCAAGTGATGGAGGAGTTGGTCAAGAAGATGGAATCCAACACATCTTCTAAAATTCATGAGAAAATGAGTCAATTATATTCCAATTATTTTTTGAATCATGACGAACAAGAAGCGACTTGGAAAATCATTCCGAGCTTGAATTCCATGTCTGCACCCAATACGGTAGTAAGGTACAGAGGAATAATTCAAGACATGAATAATTCAGAATTGTTTACAAGCTCGCATTTGTATCGAGAAAATTCATTTATAGCTAATGATGAAGACGATCAAATGAATGATCATCACTCAAATTTAATGGAAAGAATGTTATTTTATTGCATTCCAATTCCTGGTGAGGCTAAATGGTCTAGAAATACATTCTATGATGACAATGTTGTTACGAAGGAGGAGAATAATATTCTAAATGAAGAAGTAAAAGATGTGAAAAGAAAACGGAATGATGAAGACGAATATGAAATGCTTGAAACAGATGATGATCTGGTAGAATCAAGTGATTCAAAGAGAAGAAAAGAAACAACTTGTCACACAAATCATCACGATCATTCAACCACTCACAGTAAAACGATATCGAGAGAAGAAATGTTGGATTTTCCAATCAAAGGAGAAAAAGGGCTTGCATGTATGGTGAAATTATATGATGAAGAGCATGAGTTGAAAAATGCTGACATTGTCGATTTTGTTGGTATTGTGACCTATGAGGAAAATGTGATGCGAGATGAGGACGAAGAGGATAAGGACTTCTACGGTATTTTCACACCAGAAGCTACTCTTGTTCCTCGACTTCATGTTCTCTTCTACAAAAAGTATCAACATATTTCATATATTGTTCCTAATACTTTCCCGATTACAACAGCAAATCAAATCTCAACTGTTAGGGAAAGTTTGATTGATTACTTAAGCTTGTGCTTGAAAGAAGATAAACTGGCAGCAGAGTTGCTGTTATTGCATCTCATCAGCAGAGTGTAAGTAATGATGAGTTTTAGTCAAGGTATTAATCTTGATTAATTTATTCAAAATATTTAGCCGTGCTCACAACTACGATGTCACACTTGGCAAGTTTGTGTTAAACATTTTTCATTGTGACAATGAGACAGCTCATCACGTTTATTCGTGCATACGTGAATTGGTTCCAGCTTCCTATTTCTTTGAGCTTTCTAATGAAAATTTATACACTACTAAATTAATTCCTTACAAGGACTATAATTCAGATAAGCTGAAAACTGGTAGGTAACTTTATCATGGACTGATTTATTCTCATTTGCTAAAATATTTTGTGACGACGACAAAACTATTCATCAATAGGATTACTTCAACTAAGTTCAGGAACTCATTTAGTGATCAACGAAAATGCTTTACGTGAAGGAAATTTGGGAGAAAAAGCATTACACAATATTGGGGCACTCTCAAAATTAATTGCTTCCCAAAAGGTCGATTATGACTTTTCATATCATCCTCTCACAATGAATGTTGACATACCAGTTCTGATACTTTCTCAAGGAAAATCACTATTTCGTGACAGAGACGTGAATTGCGTGATCAAATTGTCTCCTCCAACATCAACACCCTCCAACTCAGAAATTGCTGCATCCACTACTTTAAATTCCAACGAAATGCTTCAAATGTTCAGGTCATTCATTTCTCAAATTACTCAGAAAATGAAGAGTGAAGTGGTGTTGAGCGAAGATTTCAAAACGAGCGTATCCGAAGCGTTTGTAAATGCGAAATCAAAAGACAACTCTATCAAAGAACACACTCTACATAATTGGCTAACCATGGCTGAACTTATTCATGCGAGCTATGGTAAATTTGGTCAAGAAATAGACCTTCCCACATGGAGACGAGTGATGGAAATAGATGAAGCCATTAAGAAAAGGGTTTAGTAAACCTCTTTTGGAAAACATTGGTGTTTATGTCGCCGTGTGACAAGTCAGGTCTAATAATAACCATATTCGTGATTGTTTCCATCTTCTTCGTTGTGACCTAATTTATATCTACATGGAGAACATAGTTGCAATGATTCAACCACGAATTCAATTTCATATTTTGGCAAGAATTGAGCTGGATGGAAGATAACATATTCATCATCGTGACGTAAAATCAAATGACTTGCCTCGTGTCCCTCTTTGTAAGGATCAAGATACAATGAATCAAATTGAGGCAACACATCTTGCGCCTTCATCTGTTCTCGAATGGCTTGTGATGCTTTTTCTACTCTTGAATGACCACACGTTCCTCGACAAAGGATCATCTTGCTTCCATGTGTGATGTATTCGAGAGTTTTTGAAGCATGATCACTCAACAACACTCCAGAGCAGTAAGGCGACAACTTGAACGAAGTATTTGCATCATTAACCAATTCTTCTTCATTGTTGCCAACAGAGGGTTGAATGGGCATGACAAATCCATGTGTGAAAATGGTCTTGTAATTTTCCTCAACTGAGCTTCCATGAAACATCCATGCCTCTTCTCTTCTCATTGATCATTTTACATCTTCTCAAATGATAACACGCATTCAAATAAGGATGTGAATATTCATACACTTTCACTGGTCTCACCACGTGTCTTGCATCTGAACTCATGACTGAAACTTGACTCAAAATTCGATTCAACTTGGTAGGATGTTTCAGCAATTTTCGAGAAGCTTCGATCTTTTGGAATGGACCCAACGAACCTCCTTCTTCTTCCCAATACGTTTTAAACAATTTCCAACAATTTTTGCGAACTTGTTGACTCACTTTGGATTCAAAGTGTTGCTTGAGGATGGATTTGGCAGATTCGACAAAATCTCGAGCAAATTGGACAGCTCCCTGTGTGGTGTAGGAAATGTAAGTCACGCCCAACATTTGCAGCTCATGTTGTTGTGTGTAAATGTTGTTGTGAGAAGCAGATCCTGAACTCTTAAATTGACTGCTGGTGTGTAAGGTGCCATTTTCAAATCCAATGAACACATGACCACCGTACAGCTTGCAGTAAAATGGGAAGTATCTCTCAAATATTCCAATAATTCATAGACCAGATTGCGTTCTAAACGGCTTTGGGAAGCATCTCGAAAATAATTTTTTCCAGATATGATGATTCGAGTGCGTTCTTGATTGCGATGAATGAATTGGATGGTCGATTGTAAATCCTGAAAGGCATGAACCTCATAGAGAGACTCGAGTGATGAATAGGAAATTTTGGAAAGATCATAGATGATGATCACACAAATAGGTTTTGACATATTTTTTTTGACTGTGATGAATCTGTCAGTTTTCAATGTCAGGAATGCTTCAATTCCTCTTCAAGATTTCTCACAGTCATTACAATACGAGTTGTCAAAAATGAAATCAAAACTCAAAGACTCAAACCTCCAACCACAATCCAATCAACGAGATCAAGCTCTTCTCCTTCTTCAATCCTCTCCTAGTGTTCTCATTTTGAAACAATTTCCAAACTCTCTTCTGAGTGATCGTTCTTTCATTCTTTCTGCCATCCAGCACTTCCAAGCACAAACGCTTCAATTTGCTTCTCCCGATCTTCAAAATGATCCACAAGTAGTATTGACAGCCGTTCAACGTGATGGTTCTGTTCTGGAATTTGCCTCCAAAGAATTGAAAGGAAATTTTCAAATCGTGATGGCAGCAGTGCAACAGTATGGAGAAGCTCTTGAATTTGCATCTCCTGATTTGAGAAATCATGAACAAGTTGTGTTGGAAGCAGTGAAACAAAATAAGAAGGCGTTGAGATTTGCTACCGAAGAGTGTCGTTCGAAAATATTGAAAAAACAAGAAAAACAACAAGCCATGATTCGAGAAGGTGAAGTTAGTGATGGTTCTTCTTTGAAGGGTGGTGTGAAAAAGTTGACAAGTCGTGACAAGGATATGACATGGCAGAAGTTGGTCGTTGATCAACCAAAGCAAGATTTTTCATGCCCCACAAAATCCATCCATGCATGAGATGTATTTGGATCAAAAAGAGGACTCCAAATGGAATCGCACCTTATCATTGATGTCTTCAAGTCTATTTCCAGATCAAGATTTTATGATTCATTCCAACACAACGACTCAGAATGTTCAATTACTGAACCATCCACAAGAATCGAAAAACAGAGATTTAAAACTCTCATCTCGAATGTTTCCCGATTCTTTCGTTGGAAATTCTCATTCTATGCCGAGTATTCAAACTACTTCTAAACCCACCACCACAATGGATCAACATTTACAAGGAACATCTATGCAAGATCACTATGTGAACTTTTTAAAAACAAAATATGATATCAAATCATTTATAGCGAAAGGAGCATTTGGATATGTCTATCATGTTGTGGAAAAAAAGAAGAATCAAGAGCGAGCTCTTAAAATATTGAAGACCAGTGATGAGGAAAGTATTAATGAGGCATTTAAGGAAGCGATGGTCATGACTTCGATTTCACATTCTCATATTGTTAAAGTTTATGATGCATTTCTTGTACTATCAGGTGTGAATACTAGTGTTGGTATTGAGATGGAATTGATGAAGGGAAGCTTGCAATCAGAATTTCTTAACAAGGAGGTGAGATTGTCTGAAACCACGTTGCGACAACTGACATTACAACTTTGTGATGCATTGACATTTATGATCGAAAAGGATATCATCTTACATCGGTAAGTTTACACTTCCTTTCTTGAAATTTTCAACATTTCTTGACATTTATAATCTTAAACAATTCAACCATTTAAAAAAGTGACATCAAACCAGGAAACATTCTTGTAAAACACTACTCCATTCCTCAAGAAATCATTCATGTCGCGCTGGCAGATTTTGGTGTATCCATCTCTCTCCA
This sequence comes from Naegleria fowleri, assembly GCF_008403515.1. NCBI lineage: Eukaryota > Heterolobosea > Eutetramitea > Acrasida > Naegleriidae > Naegleria > Naegleria fowleri. The sequence continues at coordinate 853,254 of NW_025407948.1, forward strand.
AAACCATTTATCAACCACTGGTTCTCTTGTTGGTACCAGTTTATTTCTAGCTCCTGAAATATTGGAATGTCAAAGGTTTTCCGCAGCGAGTGACATGTTTGCTCTCGGTGTGAGTTTGTATCAACTCATGACCTTGGATACAGTGACAGGTCTGGCACATGTAGTTCGTTCTGGAATGGATATGAAACAACTTGTGACCACTCAATTGCAAAAGCAGAAGGTTGATTCTCAATATTCGAATGACTGGATTGAATTGGTAGTGAGTATGTTGGTGTTGGATCCAAAACAACGAATTTCTTCAAGAGAGGTCAAGAAAAAGCTTCTTGAAAGTACGTTGTGAAAATAAATGTGAAAATATGACACGTCATACACCTTTCATTTAAGATTCAACAATCATGCACTGAGGTCGTTACTTTTATTTACACCTTCAGATGAATATACTGAACACAAATAAGTTTAAAAAGAAGAGTTGAGTGAATGCAAATTGGTTTGGAGAATGATCCAGACACATTTGACAGAACAAGAATCAAATGAATGCAGTCATGAGATGAACGAATCGAAAGAGTTGGACATCCATTCATGCAACGTCTCACGAACGAATCCGTTCGAACGGATTTGGACATGCCCGACTTGAAAATTTATAAATAGCCATTTCCAATTTGGAAAGTGAAAAGAAAACCATTTGGAAAGAATTCACACCCTAAAACAAAATTCGTGATGACGAGTCAAGCCAATCTTGAAGAACAACATGATGATGATGAACAACAACAACAACAACATCAGCAACTCCTCTCCTGCATTCCTTCACCATCATCTAGTGGACTATGGCATCCATTAACTACAATGAACAACTGCAACAACAACACTCCTCACACTCTCTCATCGAATGCTCGAACGACTGACGTCACATCAAGTTCTTCTGTCTCAGAACAACAACCACCACCATCCATTCCTATCACGACTCCCATCACTAATACCAATACTACTACTTGTCCTATCACAACTGCCCAAGAAGAACAACAATCGTCATCCTTTTCCTCTTCCTCCCCTATGGAAGAACAACAACAATCGTCATCCTTTTCCTCTTCCCCTTTGGAACCTCTTTATTCACATAAGAGTCATCAAACCACGGTGAGAATGTTCGGATCTTTCTGTTATTCCTCCTATGTGAGTCTCTTTCTCTCCTTATTCATTGTGAGTGCAAGTTTGGCTCAAAGTTTATGTGAAGCATTGATCTACAATGAGCCTCATTATAGAAATACTTTAGTTCCAATCCTTCCTCGAGTATTGATCTATATTCCTCTTGGATTGAGTCTCTTGTATTATTGGATCATGGTATTTCGGTGTTCCACATTCAAATACTTGAGGAATCATCAAAATGAAGAGAATACTTATGAATATATTGAAAGAATTCGACAAACGAAACCTCTGATTACGATGGAAATTGAATGTTATCATTATGAGACGATTACTGAAAAATACACAGATCATGCAGGAAATAAACAAACGAGAATCAGAGAGGAGAAAGATACGACGTATCGAGAAGAACGAAATTTTGATTTCATGTTTCATAGAGATGTTTCTCAACCTTTCATGTAAGTACGAGTTGTGCACAGCATGAGAATGTTATTGAATTATTTTCATATAACCACATGTGAACAAATGACACGTTCTTGTATTTCAAAATGATGATGAATGTCATGATTCTCGTATTGTTAAATATAATTTAGACTTGGTGGTACCAATAAGGAATACATCAAAGTGAAAATGAAAAATATTATTTTCATGGAAAATCAAGAAACCAAAACAGCTTTCGATCAGGCAAGAATGGATCTTCAGAATCGAGGAAGAGATTCAAACATGAATTACTACGAGAAATGGGAACTTCCAGGTTTCAAAAAGAAGTTATTGGCAAAGGTTTGTCATGAATCTGGACAGCAGCAGAATGAAACAACAAGTTTTTTCTTCTCATTGCCTTGTTATTTACTCATGTCCTTGTTCATGTTGAATTTCTTGTATCGATTTATTTTTGACCACAAGACAGACATTCAGGAATATGAAGTGGTGAAAGAGATTTCTGTTGTACCTTTTCCAGTTGCGATGGATACAGCAACCACCACCACCACCGCCACAGCCACTGCAACGAAATTTGATCCACAATTCTACACATACAATCAAGATCAGATGTTGGAATATGTTCCACCTCAAGTCATTCAATCTTGAGTGGACTGTTTACAAAACGAAAATTAATTAATTCACACTTTAATGCAAAAAAAGTACGTCGTCTTAAGAAAATGAGGAAGATTCTAGTTAAAAGATGGTCAAGATGAGATCTGAGCAAGATTTAACTTTTCAAAGTTTCCTTTTTTAGGTCAAATAAAACTCCATTATGAAAAAATTGGTTGAAAAAGAAATTACAGTCTTGAGTGACGTGATGGTGTTTCAGTATGACTGCTTTGACCAACAACACCCTCGTCCGATCGAACAGCATGAATTTTTCTAAATTGTTCAATTTCTCCAACAAATTCCATTAATTTAGGATCTTGAGTGTTTGGTGGCAGCATTAAGGAAATTAATTCTTTGTTGTGATCAGAATCAGAATTCACTTGATCACCTTTTCGTTTGTTGACTTCCTTGTTGTGGCGAGAACCATTGTTTGAAGCAGGAATTGTGACGACTGATGTGTTCTGCAAGACATTACACTTGTTGAACATTGAAATGGCATTTCGAATGGTTTCCATGGAACATGCTTCAAAAAATTGAATCTTTTTGTCGTTGAAATAAAACTTTTCGATCCACCATTGAATTCTTTCATGCGTGCTGACTTGTTTTTTGGTCACTGAAGTGGATGGCATGCCATATAATAAAGACATACCCACGGCCCAATATCCTTCGATTATAGGCCACAATAACGAACAAATTAATTTCAAACTTTCTAAATAAGGTAAAGATGGTGCAACTATTGTGGCGGACGCTTTTTTCGGAAGAGAAGAATTGTTGTCATCGTCGTTACCAGAGTCAGTTGTTCTCAATGAAATTAATTGCCTCTTTTCCATTGCTTGCAGCGTTTCCAAATATCTTTCAGGTTCTTCAGGATTTTCCTTATAAATAAATTCCAAAGAGAGCAATTTAGTTAAAAATTCACATTTGGAAATTAATTCCTCCAATTTCACACCCTTCTCAATTACATGCTGTTCTCCAAAAGACATCAACGCACATCCAATCACACTCTCCTTAAAAAACAAGTGTGTCAATTGATTTCTATAAAAACTCAAATCCATTATTTTCTGTTCATTCGATTTCACTTCCAAAAATGAATGCAAATTCCAATTCTTTTCTTTCGAAATACTTTCCACTTTCAATAATTTGAGAGAATTTGTAATGACTGAAAAAGAATCCTTTTTGGAGCTTGGTGAATGTGGTGAAATCCAATGAACTCTTCCACTTCTTGACAAAATTTGATTTTTCAACCATTCACTTTTTGATTTCAATTCATCCAAACTGATTCCATCTCGATAACTCAATAAAACAGTTCCAACAATGGCAGTTGGCATGATCACAGCTGATTCATTCAATGCAAAAGCAATCTTGGATCCCAATCGTTTGATTAAAAATTCCTTGTCATTTTCATTGTAAAATGGATCAAAAGAAGATGATGAAAGATTGCAATTTTGAATATTTTCAACCTTTTCAATGTTTTCACTTTTTCCAATTGTTGTGGATGAATGAGATGATGATGAAATTGTTGTTGATGAATGAGATGATGATGATGAGAATGTGGAACTTGTTTCAAGACGAGAATGATCATTTTTCAATTCTTGAATATAATCTTTCAATGAAATTGGTTCTGCAATTTTGACATTCACATCACCATACTTGTTGAATAAAACAGAACTTGCTTTCACCAAATTTGTCAATGATTCACCCTTCTTATTTCCACCCAATAATTCACGTGAATGTGATTCACTTTCAATCACTCTTTCATATCCAATATGAATTGGAACCAATGTTAAATTTTCAACACGATTTTCCAAATATGCATCTGCAATTGTTTTCAATAATCCAAGTTTTGGTCTCAATGTTTTTCCTGCTCTTGATCTTGTTCCTTCCACAAAGAATTCAATTGGATTTCCATCCATCAACAATCGATGCACATATTCAGAGAAAATTGATTTGTACAAATTGTCATTTCCAAAAGATCTTCTCATGAAGAAGGCACCTGAGTATCTAAACAAATCACGAACAAGAAACATGTTCAGAAAATCTTCACCGGCTGCAATGTGAGGCACTGGTAAACCATATAAATAGAAGAGGTAGGATAAGATGATGAAATCAATATAGGAACGATGGGTAGGGAGAAATACTAAAGTACCCGCGGAGGATTTTTCGGATAATTGTTTCAATTTTTCCATTTCGGAAGAATCGACCAGAATGGCTTGGTAAATTCTTCGCCAAATTTTTCTTAACATGTAACTGAAAAGTCGAATGGCATGAATACTTGGTTGAGCAAACATTTTGTCCATGATGTCCAAAGCTCTCTTCTCCACCTGTGAAATTGGAACTTGACGAGAATTTGCCTCTCTTGACAATTCCAATTGCACTCGACTCGAATACAATACCATTCGTTTCATTTCCTCAAGAGTGAATCGCTGTACCATTCCATCCTTAAAATATCCACCTGCCTGTGAAAATATTAATTCTAAATCATTGTAGAAATTGAAATTAAATTCATGAGCTTGGACCATATTGGTCATGGTGGCACTTGTGGCACTCGAATTTCTTGAAATTGCTTGTTGGTGTATATTTTCCTTTCTCTCTTGATCGTCTAATTCTTCTTTGAGAATATATTTTTGTAATCCATAACAAAATTGTTGAAAATAAGTCTCCCAATTAATTTCAGTCATGTCCAATGTGAAAATCTTCTTCTCTTCTTGCGAAAGTCGATGAAAAGCATTCAACAGATTGGTACTATCATAAAAGAATTCATTCATGGTGAAATGATAAAACGTATTCGAAAGCATCACTTGTCGTTCGGCCATCTTTTTCACACCATCGACCATCTTTTTTGCAAATTTCATGCCAAAGAGAGTAGACAAGAGTCCATACAGTTGAATCATCCAAGTGTAGCGTAGATAGAATTGAGAATGATAAATGAAATCATTTGGGATCATGTAAAAGTCTGCTCTGCCAATGGCCTTCTTTGGTTGATGAGAATGCCAATAACCTATTTTGGTGGTCAACGGATATGGACATTGTTCATGATTATTCATAATGATTCATTATTAAATTTAAATTAATTATTATATAATGATTAAATTTTAAATTTTTGAACATTAGGAGTTAGAAAAAAGATCACTCGACCAATCATTCAATTATACTTACGTAACACTCCATCGACGGTGTGTTGCCACTTTCCTGGATTTGTGGTTGAAGTTCCAATATGATAAATTTTAAACTTGCTCTTACTTGTGACCACATCTGCCGGACAGACAATCATTCCATTCGCCACAAAATCAACAGGTACTTGATCAGACACAATACTCGGATTTCCTGGAATGAGAGAAATAACACCTAACCCTACAAAGAAATAAACAGCTCCTCCTCCAGACACCACATCGACCCATCCTGGAAATGGTTCTTTCAAAGCAGCTCCAACAATAGAAGGTCTAATCACTGCAACAGGTACATGTCCCTTATATTTGGCAATCATGGCTTCTGCCATACGTTTTGTGACACAGTACGTATTCGGATAATTGCAAAACTTCATGACTTGTTTTTGTAAAGTTTCAATTTCTTGAGGTTCCATTTGACACACTCGTTCACAAAAACTTTCCACATCTTCATTTCCAGGAAGTTTGAAAGGATAGAATTTCTCATCTACTCTCGATCCAGATTTTAAATTATTGTTTGTATAAGCTGTGGAAATGTATGCAAAACATTCCATTTTTGTACATTGTTTCGCAAAATTAAGACATCTTAAGGCACCATAAGTATTCAACTTGATGGCATGATCCAATCGTTCAGTGAATCCAATCGTCGCTGCACTATGAATCATTATTTGCACTTGGTTTTTCACCTTCTCAATTTTTTCAGAATTTTCGCTAAACAACCCATCCAAAGTGACATCTCCACCAATGGCTTCGACTTTTGACAGGGCATATGCTTCAAATAATTCTCTCTTTCCATGAAATTGTTCCTCAATCATTCGATCCATAATGGGTGATTTTATAATTTCTGAAATTAATCGATCGTGAGGACTTGTGGTGCTCTTCTTCTTCTTGTCTTTCTTTTCTCGAATCAAGACATAAATTTTCTTGATGGTCGGAACACTTCGGAGGAATTTCTCAATCATGGCTTTTCCTAAGAAACCAGTACAGCCCGTACATAGAAGAGTTTTATCAGAGTAAAAGTCAACGAGATTCAATATAGAGGAGGAAGATGAAGAAGAAGAGGATGATGATGAAAGGTCGAAAGTGTAATCATGGTCGTGGTCTTGTGTGGGAATGGTTTGATGGAGAGATTGTGTGAAAATAGTGGAGAATGAAGAAGAAGGAAATTGGATCTTGTGAAAGGACATTCTGATGATGGTGTAATTTGGATGGAAATTTGAAAGGTGGTTTTCACACGTCGGCTTGAAGGGGTGTGATGTAAAAACTGACACACACTCTTTTTTGATGTGGCCACTGACGTCAACAACTCTGACGGCGCTTTGTGTCCGGACAGAAAGACGGGTTGTTTTTTTTAATGCATCGATTCTTGATTCAATCATTGACATCACAACATTTTAACGGAGGTTGTCATTGGTGATGCCACTGTCATCTTGATGAAAATGGCAAGAATTGCGTTTGTATCCAATTGGCCAAACTTTGACAAAAAAGTGTGTTATATCGAAGATGGACATGTTGGTTGAAAAGGTCCATTCATTCAAAACAATTCAAGTCAGAACGTGCCAAACTTGTAGTGAAACCCCTCACGTTCTCTTATTGAAAAATAATTGCTCATTCTTGGCAATTTATTAACACACAAGAAAATGCCGTTCTACCCGTCAATCTCAGATGATTTTGTGCACAAATGACTATCACTATTGCGAGTTGGAAGAAAAAACAGGATGTGTCGTAGTGATCGTTGGTTCTTCCTGATTTTGACTAGGAATTAATGTCACCTCAATAGGTCTTGTATCATGAATGGCTTGATACATGGGTGATTCTTCTGAAAGTAAGGAAGCTCCTAGTTTTCGTTTCCCATATTCGTCTAATACATTGTGAGCGACATAAACGGCATCCCTGTCGTAGGTTTCGTAATCTTGTGGTCGTCTTGTCTTTGTGAACCGAGTGAATCGAGAGGATTTTCCTCCTCCTCCTTCGTGTTTTGCGAGGGCTCCACTGTTTTGTTCGGCAACACTTTTTCGGAATGCAATTTTGGTTTCAGGATCCAATTCTTCAATACGGTGAATTTTACCATCTCTCATGTAGACCACTCGATCGGCAGCATTTTTAAGGTTAGGATCGTGAGTGACCATGACCATGGTAATTCCGTCTTCTTGGTTGAGTTTGATGAGAAGATCCATGACATTAAGGGTATTCTTAGTGTCCAAGTCACCACTGAAAAAAGTGGAAATGCAATATTAATACAATAATTTTTCAATTCAATTTCCAATATTGATCCAGCAAAGTATCATTACATTCAATAATAATTATACATATATATACATATATATACATATATATATATATTATATTTATATTATAAAATATTTTCAATGGATATATTTTATAATGGTCGTAAAAATTCAAATGAAAAAGTATGAAAATTATAAACAAATATTGTTAACAAAAAAGCCAAAACACATTCAATACATACGTTGGTTCATCCAAGAGTAAAATTTCGGGATGGTTCGAAATGGCTCTCGCAATTGTGACACGTTGCTGTTCTCCTCCTGAAAGCTGGTTAGGTGTGTGATCGAAACGGTGACCCATTCCGACTTTTTCTAACAATTTCTTTGCTCGTTCTCTTCGTGCAGCTTTGCTCATATTTCCTTGTAAAATCATTGGCATTTCGACATTCTCCAGAGCTGTCATGGTGGAAAGTAAGTTGAAAGTTTGAAATACAAAGCCCATCCGAGCTAATCGAATATTTGCAAGGGTTTCATCTTTGGTATTGGATGTCACACGCTCTCCACAGATTGTTAAATGTCCTTTTGTTGGTTTATCAATGGTACCAATAATATTTAACATGGATGTTTTACCTGTTGTGTTATCATTGCATTTAAATGGTGAGTGGGAATTAGAGAATTGAACCAAATGACGCAAAAATACATAAATTCAATATTTCAAATTATGTTGACAATAACCTGCAGACACTTACCACCACCAGATGTACCATAAATGACTAGAAATTCTCCTCTTTTGATCTTTAAATTGACTCCTCTCAAAGCAGGAACACCTTCTATACCAAGTAAATAGGTTTTTTGAATATTGTCAAGTTCAATAATATAGTCATTGTTATCAATTTCTCCAACTTGTTTAAAAAGACTACAATATTATTGTTGTAAATGAATAAGAAGATGGTCAATAATTAATTGGCATGTCAACAATATCATGATATAAATTTTCATCATTCATTACAACATTAAATGAACCACAAACACCTACTTTTCAAATCCTCGATTAAAATCCTTCTCCTCCTTCTTGTCCTTCTTCTTGAACATGATGATGAAAGTAATTTCTATATATACACAATCGATTCCGCCGTAATTTTTCCAAATAAATAGATACAAATGAACACCTCAATATCCGATGATGTTTTTCTCACTACTCCGAGAGCACGAACAGTATATAATTACAAGAGCACTTGACTCCTCACGTGGTTTGATAACAACACAACAACTCTCACAAAAAAGTGTCGGGTGGTCTTATGATGTTCGACGTATTTTTTTTTAATCTGTCCGCATTCAACTCCGCATCCAAATTAATTCCTTTAATAATGTGGAACACATTTTGAATTTCAAAGAGTTCGCAAATCCAAATAGGACGATAGTGATATCAATAATTATTACATAATAAATAATAATTGAACATTATTCAAAGTGTTTATAACGCTTATGATTGGTTCGGTCTGTATTGGAAGGAAGGTGGTGAGGGTTGTCACGGTCATACGATCGGTCCGTAGGTTGATAACTTCGTTTGTGATGTTGGTGATCCATGTTAGAACCATGATACCGAGAGGAGCCATTTCCTCCATCAAATACATTCTCAGTGTGATAGTGACTACGGTATCGATCCTCTCGGTAACTATCATGTGAATCATGACCGCGATGGTGATCCTCTTCTGCATATCTATTGTACCTTCGATGATAATGATGATGACGCTTGTGATGTTGTGGAGAACGGTGTGAAAATAAAAAGCTTGGCATTTGGTCGAGAGAGGCAGCAGGTGGATGAATTTTGAAATATCGATGATTAAGAGCTTGTTTAACTGTGAGTCGTTTTCGTGGATTCAATTTTAGAAGACCCTCAATGAGGTCAATGGCTGCCTCATCCACTCCTGCATATTCGAACAAGTTCATGAAATTATCGTGGGCGTTGGCTTTTTCGTACTTTTTTAACAGAGATCCACTCGCAAAGTATTGCTTGTAATAGGGAAGATGACTTAACATTTCCTTATCTTCGGAGGAGACACCAAGCAACTTGAGAATCATTTCTATGGCTTGAATTTCATTGTCAGCATTGAAAAGAGGTCTCATTAAAAGTAGCTCTGCAAAGATGCACCCCACACTCCACATGTCAATAGACCTGTCATAGTCTCTAGAGCCAAGCAAAAGCTCTAAAGGTCGATACCAGAGTGTCACCAGATTTGGCGTCTTTTTTAAATAAAAGTCGATAATGGGATCGAGTTTTGAAGAAGAGCTGTCACAACTCGAAGAAGTACGTGCTTGATTTTTCATATCGTAAGGTTCCTTATTAATGTTTGCTAAAAAATTGGTGTCATATCTTGCCAATCCAAAATCTATCAATTTCACTCGCCCTCGATCATATAGAATATTCGATGGCTTCATGTCCCTGCATGTTTTCATGATATGAATCACACGAAAACAGGCTTTTTCAAAAAGATATTGGTCCTTACTCACCTGTGAATAATTAAATTTTCATGTAAATAATTCAATCCTTCCAAAATTTGAAGCATGATAGATTTAATTTCTGATTCTCGTAATGTAAAATCCTTGGACTTGTGAATGAGGGTGGTCAAATCATTTTCTATATAATCCAATACAATAAATATAGAGTCTAATTTTGGTCCAACCACAACCTCCCGTAAAGATAACACATTTTCATGCACAAGTTCATTACAAAATTTTTGTAAATATGCAATCTCTCGAATATATGCCAAAGATAAACCCTCTTCATGAGTAGAGGCAAGATCAATATTTAGACGTTTCAATGCAACAATTTCATTTGTTTTTCGATCACGAGCCTTATAAACTCCTTCATAAATTTTATCAATTTTTTCAAATTCATCGACACTTCGGCATGAACCGTAAAATGGTTTATCCAATAACGCTTTTTGTTCTTTCCAATTAAAGATTTTTTCAGAATTCGTTGATGATGAAGATGGTGGTGATGATAAATTATTATTTTGCATTTTAGAATTATAAAAAGAATTCCTACTGTGGTGAATGATGCTAGAGGGATCATGTTGTTGTGTAACGGCTCGGAATGGTATTGCTGTTGATGAAAATGATGATGATGATTGATTACCAATAATCTTTGAATTACTGTAAGTGCTACTCTTTGTTGTGTGTGTGTCAGATAAATAATCATGAGAAGGGCTGTTTACAGCTCGGGCCAAATCAGCCATTGTCTTTTTTGTCGTGTGTGGTGTGGATGACGGAGACATTTTTTGTAAGGCTTTGTCCCATTCATTCACAAACAGTTTGGAACATTTCCTCCACAATTCAAACTTGGATCAACACGAGAAGAATTGAAGCTAAAGACATTATTCAATGTTGATCCATCTACAATCTGCAAATCCAAGTCCTGAACACACTACGATAATATGTTAGGAAATGTCCATTGTTAACATAAACAAGTCTTTGCAATGAGAACAATGTTTGATTCGGCTCCAAATCTTGGAATATTTCTGTTTTGACACTTTACAAATAATGCAAATCCAAACCATTTTAATTTTTCACTTGCCAAATATCTCATCACATTCGGAACATTTCGTGAAGGAAAACCAGCACTCACCGCTAGTATCGATTAGCAACCACACATATCATATTGAATATTCATCAAAATTACAATACGGACCATCAGCAGCCGAGGATGACGATGATGATGATGATGATTTATTCGAGAGAACTATTTTCCCATTGTCCGAATTCGGACAGCTGGTGTGCGAGCCTTAAAAAAAATTGAATCCAACAAGAGAACACGCACGTGTGATTCTGTTCATCATCATCATTGCCTCATTCTCGTTCGTGTTGTTGTTTTCTGTTAGGCCGAACCAAAAACAAACCCACCAACAACTTGGTTCATTGTTTTAGTGTGAGTTGTTTGTTTCAAGTTTGTGCTCGGAAGATTTTTTCTCTAAAGAGCTCTCCTTCTCGGAAGAAAAGCCTTTTGGCCACATCAAGACGCCAATATTTGTGAATCATCCTCTTCTTCATTGTGAGAGCACGCCTCTAAGATTCCTATTCACATCTAGTCTAGCACTACAGAATCTGTATTCATATTCTGGAATAATTCATTATTCATTTATTACTGAAATAATATATTCACCAACATCATCATTAGTTTTTCTTCATCGATAGCATTATCGTCCCTCTCAACATCATCATCATGAACGCCAAAATGAATGCTCTGAAATCACGTTTATTTCCCTATGTGGTGTCATCAGCTGGGATTCACAATAATTACGACCACACGAGTTATCCCGATTTGGCTACCTCTGACTCAACGACATCACCGTTGGATGTGAGAAAATTCTATGAAGGAAAGACATTGTTTTGCACTGGTTGTACAGGATTCCTCGGGAAGGTTGTGGTTGAAAAGTTTTTGAGAGATATTCCGAATGTGAAAAAGCTCTACTTGTTGGTCAGAGAAAAGAAGGAAAAGAATGGCAAAGTGATACCAGCCAATGTGAGATTGATGAAGGAAATATTGAGGTCTCCCATTATGGACAGAATTATTGCTGAGAAATTCGGAGGAAATCGTGAAAATTTTGAAAAATTTGCACTGACCAAGATTGAAGGAGTTTTCGGAGATGTCACTGAGGAGAATATTTTCAGTGGAACACCAAATGAAATGGTCGAACAATTGAAAGAGGAAGTTGAGATTATTATTCACAGTGCGGCTACTATTGGTTTTACAGAAAGACTCGATTTTGCGATTAATTTGAATTCATTCGGAACATTGAGATGTTTAAATTTTGCCAAGCAATGTAAAAACATGCTCTGCTTTGCATACATTTCAACAGCATATACCAACTCCAATCTTAAGTCAGGTTCCAGAGTTGACGAGAAATTCTATCCTTTCAGACTTCCTGGCAACGAAGAAATTGAGGTATTTTGTGAACGATTGAGAAAGATGGAAGCAAAAGAAATTGAAAAAACCACCAACAAGCTGTTGGCATTTACGAAATATCCAAACACCTATACAGTCACCAAGAGAATGGCGGAAGCATTGTTGTGCAAATATAAGGGAGATGTCCCCGTTGCAATCATTAGACCAACCATTGTAGGAGCTGCTTTGAAGGAACCAGTACCAGCCTGGATTGATGCTGTTTCAGGAAGTGGAGCCGTGTCACTATTCGTTGGGTTGGGAGTGATTTCTCTTTTGCCTGGTGACCCCAATAATGTTTCAGATCAAGTTCCAGTCGATCATGTTGCCAATGCAATGATTGTTTGTCCTGCCGATGTCGCAACAACGAAAACCAAGCTAAAGGTGTATCATGTTGGTACCTCAACTTCAAATCCAACGAAATGGGCAGACACAGTGAGTGGAGTTGTTAGTAAGTTTTGAGTTCTTTCTGCTGACGTTTAATCACTCTATTACTATATTATATAATAATTAATTATTAACATTCATGCGTCTTATGCAACATGTATTCGATTTAATGATAAAATAATACCTTAGAATACTGGCATACGCATCAACCTGAAAAGAGTATTGCAAGAGCTGAGTACAACATGATTCCCAGCCCATTGATGTATCACACACAGTTCATGGTTAGATACACCTGGATGATCAATCTTTATACAGTCCTTGGTGCCTTATTGAGGAAAAAGTCTGTTTTTAAGGTTGTGGAGGGACTCAAAAAGATGGCTGAGCGTCAGGAAATGTTGACCTCAAGTTTCCGCCATTTCACAATGAATGAATGGTTCTTCGAAATTGACAATTTAGAAAATGCTTACAATAGACTTAGAGGAGAAGAACGAGATATTTTCACTCTAGATTTGAGCGTCATCAACTGGGGAACGTATTATCATTACTTTTGTTATGGTCTACACAAATATATTCTCAAAGAAAACCCAATTCCTCCAACCACAACAGACTTGATCAAGTCTAATGAATACAATTTCAATTTCTTCAATGATATTGAGCTTGCATTCTCCGCTGGTGGACAATTCAAAGAAGGATTTACACGCGAGCAAGTGAAACAAATGGTATTACACTCTAAGGGCGTACAGTTGGAGATTAAGAAGGAAGCTGAATCAAAGAAGTTGTCCATTTCTCAAGTAGAAAAGAGAGCTTTGGATATTATGGATAAAATGTTTGCCAATCCTAATAATAACGCAATTAGAGCATTTGGTTGGATTCTAAGAAAAATTTGGAGAAGAATGTATCAATCCATCATTGTGGACTCGAATGAGCTTGAAAAGTTGAAGGAATTAGCAAAGAAGTCTTCAACTGGAACTCTTGTATTCATTCCAACTCATAGATCCTATATTGACTTTTTGATTGTATCCTATGTGTTCTTTGTGTACGGAGCTCCTGTGCCTCACATTGCAGCCGGTGAAGATTTTCTGAACATGTTTCTTGTTCGTGATTTGTTTAGATACTCAGGTGCCTTCTTCATGAGAAGATCTTTTGGAAATGACAATTTGTACAAATCAATTTTCTCTGAATATGTGCATCGATTGTTGATGGATGGAAATCCAATTGAATTCTTTGTGGAAGGAACAAGATCAAGAGCAGGAAAAACATTGAGACCAAAACTTGGATTATTGAAAACAATTGCAGATGCATATTTGGAAAATCGTGTTGAAAATTTAACATTGGTTCCAATTCATATTGGATATGAAAGAGTGATTGAAAGTGAATCACATTCACGTGAATTATTGGGTGGAAATAAGAAGGGTGAATCATTGACAAATTTGGTGAAAGCAAGTTCTGTTTTATTCAACAAGTATGGTGATGTGAATGTCAAAATTGCAGAACCAATTTCATTGAAAGATTATATTCAAGAATTGAAAAATGATCATTCTCGTCTTGAAACAAGTTCCACATTCTCATCATCATCATCTCATTCATCAACAACAATTTCATCATCATCTCATTCATCCACAACAATTGGAAAAAGTGAAAACATTGAAAAGGTTGAAAATATTCAAAATTGCAATCTTTCATCATCTTCTTTTGATCCATTTTACAATGAAAATGACAAGGAATTTTTAATCAAACGATTGGGATCCAAGATTGCTTTTGCATTGAATGAATCAGCTGTGATCATGCCAACTGCCATTGTTGGAACTGTTTTATTGAGTTATCGAGATGGAATCAGTTTGGATGAATTGAAATCAAAAAGTGAATGGTTGAAAAATCAAATTTTGTCAAGAAGTGGAAGAGTTCATTGGAATGAACAACAAAGCACAACTTCTGTTGTGACTAAGGCCTTAAATTTGATTGGTCATCTTATTTCAAAACGTAAGAACATGATAGAGCCAGCTATTGAGGTGAAATCTGACAACAAGAAGATTTTAGAATTGAGCTATTATAGAAATCAACTCGTTCATTTATTCTTCAAAGAAGGGGTGATCGGGTGTGCATTATTCTCATTTGGACAGAAGCAAATGCTTGACTCTGGTATTTCCCTCACTGACTTGTTCAAGAAGTGCGACTTTTTAACAGATTTACTTTCTCTTGAATTCATGTACAAGGAAAATCCTGAAGAACCTGAAAAATACATGGAAACCCTAGAGTCAATGGCCAAAAGAGGAATCATTTCTCTGAGAGACAACAGCCACGTATTGGTCTCTGCCGTGTATTTGGAAAATTTGAAATTTATTTGTTCCTTATTGTGGCCCGTAATTGAAGGATATTGGGGAACAAGCATGTCACTCCTCTCAATGCCACTCTCAGGATCAGATCATGACGACAACATTGCTACAGTGAACAAACAAGCGTTGCATGAAAGAATTCAATGGTTGATCGAAAAGTTTTATTTCGATGACAAGGTACAATTTTATGAAGCATGTTCTATGGAAACAATTCGAAATGCCATTTCAATTTTCAACAAGTGGAATGTCTTGCAGACATCAGTTGTCACAATTCCAAACAATGACTCTTCCCGCAAAAAAGGATCCAAAAAAGCTGCTGACCAAGTCAAGACCGAAGAAGTTGTTTCACTATTGCCACCATACACTGAGATTCCTAAATTGTTGGAGTTTGTTGGAGAAATTCAACAATTCAGAAAGATGGCTGTCAAGTCAGACAAGGCAGTCTTGACTGAAATTCCTCTTCGTCACTCGAGACTTTAATTGAATCCTTTGAATTACATTAAATTATTCAATCCTTAGTTCTAATGATTCCTGATATTACTATTCCTCGTCATGCGAGTACTTGACAAGTTTGTCAAGCGCTTCCCAAGCAGAAGACAACAAATACCAAAGAATAATTTGTTCTACTGTTGTATCTTCTGCTTTTTCAAATTCTCGCTTGTTCAAATGAATCAATTTTTGAGATGTCAAGCAAATTCAGGTGTTTTAAATTCTTTCTTACACAAGCACAAGGCTGCAATCAAAAACATGCACACACAATATATTCCAAAGAGTAGACATGAGCCCACAAATGCATACGTTAGTGAGATGAATAGCACAGCAACTTGCTTCAGCTCTACGTAACATGCTCCTTCACTTCTAATTTGCAAACTTTTGGCTGTGGTGCAAGAAATGTAAGTGGAATAGTCTGTAATAAGTTGTTTAGATCTTAGATAGGTGATTAATGCAAGTCCTCCGGTTTGAAAATCAAAGGCTTTTTCTGTGATGGTTGGATATTCACATGTCTCGGTATTGTTACACATGTACATGATTTTAGGAGCTTCCATATTGTCGTGATTAAATTTATAGTCCACAGATACCCTATGTTTCGTTGAGAGGCCATGAGAAATGATTCTTCTCACGTACACATGGTTATAAATTTTAACTACGAAATTCTGGCTTACTTCGCTTCCATAGTCGTTAGTAAAGGGTTCTAAATTGTTTGAAAGCACTAAATCAACTGTTCCATACGCTGGCGCTCGAACCTCAATGGTAATTTCGTAGAGAGTTTCTCTCGGTGCATAGAGTTGTTCCGCATGATGCATGGCAAAAACAATGGTGACTGCATCTTGTTCCTCAGTGTTGTTGAAATATTGATTTTTTGGTGTAATCTTTGGAGGAAAGGTGTACTCTTCGGTGCTAAAGTTTGAATAATAACAACGGGCACAAGCATAAAGGCCTTTCTTAATGGTAAGACCATAATCTCCTCCAAAGTTGTAATCACTCGAAGATGTGACAGTTGTTGAAGTTGTATCTCCCTGTTGTTGAATGACGTTCATCGAGTCAATATTCAAGTGAGCAATTTCAGAAGAGTCATCATCGTGATGTTGTTTCCGACGATATTGAAGGGTAAGCTCATTCATATTCTCCAACAAGTAATGAATGCTCTTTCGTATGAATTGTGTCGAATAAAAGTAAATGGATTTCAATTGTTTCCATGTCGATACATTCGGAGATGATGAAGCCACAAAAGGATGTTCTCGTGGTGGACTTTGTGTTGATGCTCCTTGTTCATGAATCATTTGGGAAAATGAAAGATCAGAATTCAGTACAATCATCAAAAGGAACATCATCATCAATAATATTATACACTTCCGTTCAACCTTGAAACCAAGTAAGACATTTTGCGATCTCTTTACTTGAATGATATTTCCAAAGTATTGTTGTGGTTGCGTCATCATCCTCATTCTTCTCATCATCGTGAAAGAAAAATTGTTCTTAACGTTGTCGCAAGTATGTACTGGGTGGAATGCCTCTGCATCAAAATCTGTAAATTTTTTTTAAAATTTTGGCGGTTGTCCGTTAGGAACTCGAGAGAATTTAAAAAAGTCTTTTCAAGAACTTTCAAGTTCGGAATCAATCATCTTTGATGAAGAAAGGCCAAGTGGATGGCCACATGAAATGGATTATAAAACCACGAGGAATAATTACTAATTGGAATGTGCTCTAGATGGACGTCACAATGTGAAGAGAGAGGAATTATTTTTTCGAATTCGTTCTGTTTTAATGAAAAACCAGGCATTGGTCATCAGGATGATGGATTTATTTCGTTACGGCAATAGGATGAGTAAAATGGTTGTTGCTGACAGTTTCTTCCGATGAATGAATGTTCAATGAACATTCAAAAAATGTGGTCCACTATTCTACTATTCGCTGATCCGAAACACAAGCCTATTGTTCGGCCACAACAACAACAACAAGGACGACAATTACTCTTCTTCCTTCTATCCATCCTCTTCTTCCTCCAAATGACCCATCTCTTCTTTTTAACAACCACAAACGCACTCGGAACTCCCCAATGCGAATGTACCAATTATCCCGATCTTCAAATCGTGGATGATGATGAATTATCAAATCAATTGGCACACGTGAGAGATCAATTTATGAAAACAGTGGCACTCAAAGATAAATTCACACGATTGGATGCGACCATTCTATTGCCCATTGGAAATGACACTATGAAATGGAGACGAGGAAGTGTCAATCCAAGACAATTGAGTTATCCAGCAAGTTGTGTGAAATTGGCGTATTTAGTGAGCTCGATGCATTGGTGTATGGCAGTTGCGAAAAGGAATCGAGTGGATTGTATTGAGGAACATACTCATCCCATGATTACGTATAGTGATAATTTAGAGACTGGATTTGTGGTGGATATTATAACGGAACAAGCAAATATTTATGATTTGAATTCGGCAAATGATGTGAGATTTAAATCTTGGATGGAAAAACGAAATTTCACCATGAGATATTTATCCTCTGAAAATTTAATTGGAAATCAAGTGTTTGTGTGTAAGTAGGATGTTGGTGATGTCAAATGACAATTCGTGACTCTTGAATTTTCTTGAAAATATTGAATTTTTGAAAATTGACAACAACACATTTTGAAAATATTCACACACCACCAATTGGTATTTCATCATGCGACATAATTCCACAGCCAAAACCTATCCAACCAACAGTGGAGAATGGCCCATTGGTGCTGAAGATGTTCAAAGAAAAGTGACAGGTGGTAATGCGATGGCTTCATGTTGTGCAGCCTCTCTTGTATTGCATACCATTTATAGACTTCCAAAAGAGCAATCTGACTATGCAAAGAGATTGTTGTACCATAGAAGATTTGATGATTGGAGTGCCATTGCTCCTGGTCTTCCTCCTGGAAGTAAGTACGGTGTTAAATATTGTGATTTTAAAATTGTATGGTTGATCATGAAATAATTTATACATTTATTGATACGGAAATATATCATTTTAAAATATTCAATGAATATATATTATATCATATGAAAAAATTTGTTTCATTCTTCCTCATTTCATTGATTCGAATGATTTAACATTTGGAAATTCATGAACACAAATCATAGCTCTCTTACACAACAAGATTGGAAATGCTTACAATGACATCAATGACCTCGCTCACATCACTCTCCCCAATGGTCAAGTATTGATTTTAGCCGTCCTTTCGAATGGCTATCAACGACCCAGTGACACGACCATTCTCTCACGTTTCATGGAAATGCTTCTCCAACGCTTGTCACTTGTTCAAAATTTACCACCCATTGTCACACTCACTACTGACAATACCAATTTAATTCAATTCAATACACAAGATGGATGGATGTATGTCAATAATTCTCGTCTCGAAGAAGGTGTGGATCGAATTGGAAATTCATTTGTATTTCTTCCCCCATATCCAAAAAAGGCAACTACCTTTTCATGGAGTGTTATTCTTCCAGAAGATGGACTCTATGAAGTCACAGTTTATTCATCCACTCTTTCCACTAGTTCAAGTTCACAATACTCAGTGCCATGTGTGGTGAATTATTATCCAGTGGCCTCTTCCTCCGATTATTCATATCCCATTCGTTTTTCAAGTTGGACTAAAATTGGAGACTTTTTATTGTATCAAGGATTGAATAAGAATGTGGTGCAAGTGCAAGTGCCTCAGAATTATCCATATCCAGTGGTGATTAATGCGATCAAATTTAGTAAATATCCCAATCAATAAAGAAGAAGAAGGTCTATATGCGATAATGTCATATTGAATCATTGAAAGTCTGGTGAGTATTAAATAAGTGAATGGATTTGATCAACACATGGATGCGTTGAAAAATGTGTTTGTCAAGGATTTAAAAGCATTTGTTTAACATCTCTTCAGTAGAATGAAATCCTTTGCTCTTAACTCAATCTCAGAGCGAGTATGAGCAACATCATCTGCACGATCAACGATGTTAGAATTGCGCATGTTTAACTCATTTGGATGAACAATGTTCCAAAAAGCAACATTTTGGTCTGATAATATTCGCCATACGAATCAATAGATTTGTTAAGCTCTTGAGCAAGATTATTGTCAACAAAGTACTCTTTCATGGACATGATAAACAACCGTTGGAAGAATCCTTCATTGAAAGTGTTATTGTTATAGAGAATGAAATTCACAGCACTGAATTTTCCAATGATGCTACAATCGGTATCAAACCTTAGACTTCTCGAATGACTGAACACATGCGACAAATATCTCTCCTCAAACTCTCTATAATCTTTGAAATGTTTTCTTGCAAGAGAGGATTCTTCTTCCATTTCTATCTCGCTTTCCAGGTCCCCTTTTGTGGGAGGACAGTCTTGAAGAATTGCTTCAAAAGGAGTTGTTCAAAATTCAAGAAGTGGCAACGTTGAGGGAATCTTTGAATATGTTGGAACAAGTGAAGCGATGAGAAGTTCTTCAAAAATTGCAAGCTTTTTGAAAGATTGCATCATATCGTCTGAAAAAAAGGGTTATCATGGAGGACGACAAGTTTCATCAGGCAAGGCCACAAGTAGAAGCAATCATTCTCAATACCGTGGTAGTACAAATACAAACTCAAATCTCTCCAGTAGTTACTCGAGGAGGAGATGAGCGATGGGGAGAAATTCAAACTGCTCCAGCACAAAATACGTAACCTGAGCGATTGAATCCATATGAACATGAGCTCCAACTTCAATCCTTCATCATTCAAATTTGCAAAGAATTCGTCAAAAAGTATGACATAATCAGAATCGAGTGCTGCTCTGAAGAATTCAATTTTGTTTTGTAGTTGAGTAAACTCCATCTCTTCATCTTCTTCGGATTCGCAGCTATTTTGGCTGAAGCAACCCGTGTCTTGCTGAGAAGTCATTTTTTGCAACAGAGGGCCGGTAGTGAAACCCTTCTCGAACACATAAAGTTTAATTTGATCGTTTCTTTATTTGAGCACAACAACCACTGGCTCCCTTCAAATCTTGAATAATGCCATCTATGAAAAGGTCGCAAGGTTATTTTGACGATTGGGAACAAGAGCCAAGAGAAAATTGTGAGTTAATTGACATCCTTTCAGTTGATTCGTCTTAATCATCATCGTCTTCATGATCTTCAGGTTGTTGGTAAGCGCCGGTCTCAGCTCCAATGGAGCTGCAAATTGGGTAGGATAAAGGATTGCTGGTGAGCCATGTCGTTCCCGGAGGAAAAAACCCTGACTGTGGAGAAGATTGGGCGTGAAAGGGCGTGACATAATTTTGCTGAGGGTAAGCGAAAGGGTGGAACTCTTGCATTGTTTGCATTTGACGAAGATGTTGAGTCGACATCGGTGTTGGAACGGATGGTTGGAACGCATGTACAGCATGTTGCGCACTAGGTTGCAGTTGTAGACATTGAACATGCTGTGGAGGATAAGTGTTGGAATTTCCAGTCGAAGTTGCATTATTATCCATGCTAGGGCTAGTTTGTAATGGGTTCTGGTAGGGTTCTCGTTCCATTCTAGCGCTTTGCTCACTACAGGGCTCCTCTTGGAGAGGGATTTGTTGTTTATCCCATTTGAAACACAAAAGCGAAAACTCCTTAAATCCTTCTTCCATTGATTCCAAATACCCCAAAAGCTTCTTCCGCTCTGCTTCGAACGCAGGAAGGCAGTTTTGCGTAAGGGAGTGGAAAATTTTGCCGTGCACATTGACATTTCTTTTACCAATGATTGGCTTTAGAAGCTCCGGGTTGCCTATAAACTCGCCGAATTTTCTACAGCAATCATTTTCGTCATTGATTTCTGGGTTGTAGTATATGCGCATCATTGGCCGTATGATCTGCAAAAAGGCGGCATGCGTACATGTCAAATTTTGTTTAGCCATCTCTTCCAATTCAAACAATCTCCGTTTTTTTTGATCTAGTTCGAGTTCTAGATCTTTGATTTCTTTCGAAAGTGTATCATGCTCACTCTTTGCCATAAGAAATCCAATATCGTCGGAAGAGTTTGGTTCTCTCTGTGATGATTCAGGATCATTTTCGTCCGATTCCGACTCAGTTTTTGCTTCACACACGGTTTCCTTTGCCGCACTGTTGGGAGGTTGACCATTTGCTTGTTGTGTTTCGGCGAGAGAGCCAGTAAGATCGTTCGTTTGGCTTGGGCTATCGGTGCTAGGTGGCTTGTTTTCTTTGGGTGATGGCGAGTTAGCCATTGGGGTTTGCTGCTTACTCTCTTGTTCCGTATCACTGGGAGAGCTCGTGCTTGATTCTTCTGGTACAAGCTCGATTATGGCGCGTCTATCCCATTGGGTTGGCTTTCTTAGCCCGGATCCTTTCTGGATATATTTGCCATTTTTATGAATAGCAAAAACGATGTTCTCCAAAGCAAAAAAGCCATCGGACACGGTTTTGTCTTCACTGATCCTTGTGGTCCTTTTTCCATAGTACATACAGCATGCCAAGGTTTTAATGTAGCAACCTTCACCGTCCTTAATCGAATCGAAGGGAATAGGGTTCATGGAGACTCCTTCGTGATTGAATTGCTTAATTTCTTTTATCTTTTTTTGCGGAATTCTTTTCAATCCTATAGGGGTGAACTTTGTAGACCCATCCTCTTTGAGTGCGGAATGTTCAACACATTCAGTAAGAACAATAATGACCTCTGAATTTTTGATTTCTTTGTTTCTATATAACGCAATGTACTGTGTTTCCGAGCTTAATTGTTGATCTCCATCGGTAAGGCAAAAAGAAACGAGAGTTCCAGAAGCGAATTCACCACGTTATCGGGGCTCATGTTAAAGATAATCAATTAATGGTTCAATTGTTACACGTCGGATCTGGGAGTGATTACAACTACAATCTTCTCCGGTTGACCACCCTGATAGAAATGATCTTCTTAGCCTGTTGTTTGAAAAGAATGTTTTCGCGTTCAAAAAGTGTACTGTTTTGTCTCAGTGGTCCTTCGTAAAAATGGATCAAATAATTCCCGTTCCTGTTGAAATGGTCCGAAGTGTTTGGCATTATTAAATGGCCTGACATTCAAATCATTGGCAACTTTGACACTTTGTGTACGATTTGCCAAACCATCGTCCATCTCTATTCCATCGTCGCGCGCGTGATAGACTCTCGAGAACATATCTCCTCGAACACTCGAACAGTTCAACAACAACTCCAATCCGTCCGCAATTTCCTTGTGTTTGTTCGTGCCAAGTCCTTCCGCTGTACACAACTTCTTGTGAAATTCTGAAAGAAGTTGTGAACTCGAAAGTGGACCAACCATTGATCAAAACAAAAACAAACA
This sequence comes from Naegleria fowleri, assembly GCF_008403515.1. Classification (NCBI taxonomy): domain Eukaryota; phylum Heterolobosea; class Eutetramitea; order Acrasida; family Naegleriidae; genus Naegleria; species Naegleria fowleri. The sequence goes on from NW_025407948.1 coordinate 876,339, forward strand.
CAACAACCACAACTTGATGATGAAGAATCTTGTGTCCACCTTCCTCCTCCTCCTCCTCATCGTCAGCATGATGCTGTTGATGACCATGCAAGTGTCCACCTTAATACATGCATTGAAACTATCATCCTCTCTACAACCATGGGTCGGCATTGGCGATCGTTTACTTCATACCTTCTTCAGTAAGACTCCAATGCCTTTGAATCAATCATCGGCTATTGCGAGTGGAGAATGGGAAGTGTTGAATGATGGGAAATGTATACCGGGATTGGGAATTGGATATTTGAAAGAACGAGTGGTTGCTTGGTATTCGGTAAGTCGTCTTTTTGATTTATGGGTTGAATCCTTTATTTGTTCAATATTATTAAATACTATTCATGATGTGATGCCATGATGATTTTGATTGCAAACTTGAATACTATGATCGGTTGAACCAAAACGATTTCCAAAACGATTCCAAACTCAAACACTCAGCTCAAAGGTCAATTAAGTGGTTTCGGAGTCCAACTTCATGCTGAATTAAAACAAAATCAAGTCGTTCCTGGTTTTTGGAGACAACTCTCCTCCAACCGTTACGAATTAGACATTGCCACTCGAGATCCATCCATTGCTTGCAGTGGTTCCTTCGATTCGAAAGGTGGCGTCTTGGGTGATCGAGTCCTCGTTGCTCCCTATGGAATGAATACAGAAATTCCATTAACCGATCGTTTGGCATTGTCTAAAAATTGGACATCTGGCGGATGTATTTCTGGAATGGGACGTCATTGGGGATACGATTACTTGTCTCGTCCTCATTTGAGTGGTCATGCTGCAACCTTAATGCCAGTCATTCCCATGTATCATGATGGATTTATTTCTGCAGTTCTGATTTTCACACAACATCCGCAAGAGATTTATCCATTGGGTCAATGGGAAGGTCCTTTCATTCCGTGGTTGTTTTGTAAGAATTTCTGTTCGGAGGATTGTATGAAACATGAGAGTAGTTTGTCATTGTTTACAACATTGCATTTCTTGTTTCATGATGCTGCGTTGAATACGTGTGAGGATCGATGTCCATCATCGTCTTTGAAGAAAAGATAAGGTATTGTTTGGTTCCTTCATGAGGTTTGACGAACGGTACTTCCAATAAATTTCAAGTTTGGACAAGTGTCAAGTGTCATCTTTAATGTGTAAAAACAGGAGGACTTTAGATGTAATGATTATTAAATTCATACATTACTACTCATTGTTGTGGTCTCTAATGACTGAACACTCCTTCACAACTTGCTGTTCTTCAAGTTCCTTTTCTTCATTCTCCACACATGAAGTTGTTTCTTCACCATTCTCCATTTTTGGTTCCAAATTGTTGTCCATTGTCATCTTCTCATCAAACGTTTGAGACAATTTTTCTTCTTCTTCATTAAATTCTTCCTTTTTCTCTGTTTCATCCTTTTCCAACACGTCCTCAAACAATTTCAAACATTCTTTTCGAACTTGTTCATTGACTTGTGAATTTCTTAACGCATCGACAGGTGTTTCTCCGAATTCATTTCGATCCTTACTCAACAACATTTTCAAATCCAAATCATTCAACAAGTATTTAATAATTTCATAATGACCGTAATGACAAGCATAATGCAATACATTGAAACGTCCCTTTCCCAATACTGTGCTTGAATATCCACAATCTTCCAATAAATATTTTAACAAATCCAATCTTCCTTAAATGACGACGTGAAGAAGGATGGGTTTTCTTGGAGTCGCATTTATTGGCTCACAAAAACATGAGACAGTATGTTCGAGATTTAAGATCAGATAATTATCTTAGAGAGAATTTTGAAAAAACTAAAAAAGAGAATCAAGATTAGAATAGCACAAAAATAGGGAACTATTAAGTTGAATGACTCCCAAGTCTTTCAACTGTTGATTTGTGATTGTGGAATGGATCTCATTACCGAGTTCTGAATGATTCACATACTCTGAATCTTCATTAGAGTGTTTCATTAATATTCTAAATTCTACACATACATTAGATTTAACCACATTGATTTCTCTCTTTTCAGCAAGTGCATTAATTACGGGAGATATTTTGTCACAAAATTTTCCCATTTTCTGTTGACGTCGAAGTTGGTCATTATGGATTTTTTGATTGTTAAATTTTGATATTTGTGGAGTTTCCATTTCTTGTTCAAGGTATTGTTATTAGAATGATGATCTCTTCCGAATTTTTGTTGGAGAGTTCTATTTGCAAAAGCTCGTCTCCACACTAATTCAAAATGTTTGGGGATTAATTTCCATTTTTCAGTAATGTCATTAGCATTGTCTATATCTTCCCATTGTCCTTCACCATTGTTTTTGGAGTAGGTATTTGTTGTAAATTTTCCTTTCTCATATTAGAAATATCAAACACGACAAATGATCCTAAATACAATGTGTTGAAGCAAAATCTCAAAATGCTTGATGGTGCTGTACGAAATCGCTGGGGCCACACCTGTTACGCTTGCATAAGCCTACCGTGTTATTCACAATGCACACATGTTGCTATTAAGATGATAATTTATATATTAAATGAGCGAATCACCAATGAAACTCTCCTATTTGATGAGCACTCTCAATGCCTACACAACAAACAATATGGATTACCAAGTTCACACAATGTCTCTTTCAATTCGTGCTATTAATCCACTCCACCAAATCATTCACAATTCGTTCCATATTCTCTTCATCGTTAAAAATATGTCGATAATTAATGGTGGAGGCATATTCTTCATCCATTCTCTTAAAACGTTGTTTTGTCTTTTCATAGTCACGAGAATACCCTGCTGGATGTACTTGGGATTGATTCGAAATAGCGTCCTTGCATTTCGATTCATCTCGTTCGACTTCAATGCAGTAGAAGGAAGCTAATTGATGAGGAGGTAGTCCATTGTTTTGAGGCTTTGAACCCAAATTGGAAGTGTCACCACGAGTCGAATTTTTGGTCATTTGGGGTTGAGCAGAATCCTTAATCAAGTTAATGACATCAAACAATTTTTCTCCCTTCTCATTTTGTTCATTCTCATCATCAGACGACATGGGTGGTGAAGGTAAATTCATCGTAGTGACCATCTCAACCATCTCCATGACATGTGACGTTTTAAGGTCATTCCCATTGATTTGGCCTTTTTCATCCTTACTAAATATTCCCTTACATAATTTTTCAAAGCACTTCACCGATTCAATTCCGTTCAAACACATTCCATCCACAAATACATACAACACTGGATCTTCATTGGACAGCACGTAATTCTTTCTCGAATGTTGATAAAAGAAATATCTCACACTTCGTTTAATCCATTCATCGACAATTCGTTCTTCTTGCTCTGAAAAGGTTGGACCTCCAATGAATTTAGGAAAGAGACTTTCACGGAGATCGTCTCTTGAGAGTTTGATGACATTTCGAAGTGGTGGCTGTGAAGAGTCTTCATTGTTTTTTTCAGAATCATCCTTTGAGAATGGAGTCTTCTGGTTTTCATGATGTTGTCGATTCTCTTCATCTTGATCCTCTTCATCGGAAGAAGGAAGAGGATTAGAAACAAACTTTTTCATTAATTCATCACAAATGTGAGTTTTTCCAGAGCCTTAGTGGAAGGTGTTTCCATATTCAATGAACAATTCGACATTCATGTGCAACCATAGGTGAAAACATTTCACAAGAACAGAAAGTTTATGGAAATGAACGGACTGTCAAAAGTAACTCACCTGAAATTCCTCTGAAAATGATCAGTTTGTTGGTGTTCATGAGGGATTGTGTTTGTACTTGTTGCATTTTAATTTGCTGTTGTGTGAGGTTGTGTGAGGAGAGTGAAATTGTGTTCAATTAGTGCCGAGGAGACATCAAGATGAGGTTTGACTTGAATTGCCAAAGTCAGATATTTTCTAAAGAAGGTTTAAGAGAGAAGAGCACGATGTGAAGATGACAGTTTGAGCTGATTCAGAGGAGGAATGTAAGGTTTGTTTTTGAAAGATCCTTCTTGTCATTCCACCGATGCCGTATGATTTTTGTGAAAAGCAGTAATTATTATGTATGGAATATAATGAATCGTATGTCTTTATGAAAATATTAATAATCGAATGATGAGAATAGGATGATGATTAGAAGAGAAAGGGAAAATAGTTGAAAAGGTTATTATGGATGTCTGTGGTTGGTGTAACAGCAGTATGCATGTGAATGTGGATAGAGGTGTCGTGATGGTATCAAGATGACGACCGAATATATACGAGTAATTATAACATTGTTATCATCCTCTCGTAAATGATGAAAGATTCCGATGAAATTCAATCCAACTCTAGTATCCACGTGTGTTCTCTGTAGTTATTATTTCCACCATCAAATTAATGGTGCATGGCTGAGAGTCCACCCATCATCATTCCTTGCTGTGCTTGTTGTTGCATTTGTGCTTGTTCTTCAATTTGATTCAAAGGAGGGATGGCAAGAGGAATGGGCAGAAAGGCTAGCAAGCTATATAACTTGGTATGGAACGAGAGAGGAACATGTCCATAGGGTTGATAATTCAATCCGATTAAAAAGAAGAGAGGAAAAGACCCCAATGGAACTGTACCAAATTGGAACCCACTCGTTTCAGCACGTGTGCAACCTTTTCCTTGAGCGTTAATTTACGCCAATCGACTTTCTCTGGTGCTTGTTGAGCGAAACGGAAGCCTCCGAAATTCATATTTTTTTTGAGAGCGTTTTTTTTAATATTTTGATTGAATGAAAAAGAGTTGGGGGTTGATCGTACATGTGTG
>NW_025407948.1:881112-912900 GCF_008403515.1 Naegleria fowleri
TGTATCGATTTGGATCACTCTTAAAGACCTCTTGATGATTCATGAGAACTCGATCAGTGGAGAGAGAAACAAGCCTTCAAAAAAAAATATTTGTCGTTGCAAAGACGGGTGGATGAACTTTAAGTTTCGAGAGAAGGCCCACAGATTAATGACTTTGCATTATAATTTCTATGATCGGCTTGAGGAAAGTTTGAAATTGTTGAAACAATTTGTACGTGATCATGGGCTAGATCAACAACAGGAAAATTCATTTTGCAGTAATGATAATTGGCCTTTCATTAGTGATGCAACTAATGACAACAAGAACAAATATTATCACTCACTCCCGTGGATGTTTTGGAATTATGGAATCGGATTCATTATTTGGGGCTCTTTTTACAAATAACTGCAGAAATGAGAGAATACGAAACCAAAAACCATTCGTTTTTTATGAGAATTTCATTTGATCATTATAGTGACAAGGCAATTGATGACATGTTTTGCCAAGTGGTTTTGAAACAATGCCAATTTTTACAACAACTTTATTCCAATAACGATTATATTGAGTGCTATATGTTTTTTGTATGTTGTTTCTCCTATGGATTCGGTTTATGAACTTTCTGATTTGGAACTAAAATTTTTGGAAAATGGTCATTTGCAAGGCAATTCAGATGTGGTCAAATCAATGAACATTCACTCTCATCTGACTGCTAAACCTTTCTACACACATTACGTTACAATTTAGAGCATGTACAATAGCTCAAATAATCTTTCTAATGACTATCATCCTGATATTTCTAAAATTCAAACACAACTTAAAGAACTATTGCAAAAAGTTCACATCGTTCAAAGGCATTATGCCAAACAATTCAAGTTCATTGATTCATGTTTGCTATTCAAAAGTTGAAAGTTCATTACTTTCTATACCATCCGAATTGCTAGAATCATCAGGAAGATATTTTGAAATTTGGGAAAATCATAATGGAAAGATGAATGCAGAATATAGACATGTCAAGTCGATACACAGGTTACACAATTCAACACTCACAGAAATTGTTTTAATGTTGACATGAGGCTTCAAAAAAAATTCGTTTAAATTCTGCATTCAATTAGTTCAGCACAAAATCAATGCAGCATGTGAACAACCAATACCACTGAGTACTTTATCACTTTCGTTCACATGCGAAAATGAATGCAATAAGGTCTGAAATTTTCTTGTTGAATTGAGAGCAAAGAGATCTGCATGGCAAAGAACGATTTTACATCTTAATTTACATCGTCATTATTTACATCAGGGAAACCCCTTCCAAGATGTCACCTTTGAATTCATCAATTAAGAATGACAGCAATCACTCGTTGATTTTAGTCAGCGCTATTAGATCATTTCTTTTGGATCAATAAACTTGTCATGATACAATTAATGAATTCAAGATTGGTCATGTTCACAATACCATGAAAACACTAATTACTGTGACCACTTTTATAACAAACAATACAATAATCATTTTCTTTTGATACTTGAATGGTTGGGTCATTAATTGTTCATGTTGTTTCGACTCTCTTACTTTCATAATCCTTCCATTACTCTCATTAATGACAAAGGTTGATCTCAACCACGGGTTGGTTCTCTCGTTTTGACGAGTATAAATCTTCTGAAGCATCATTTCAAACACATGAAAACTATTCGGACTCCATGCACTCGTTTCCACATATGGATAATTCAATTCTTTTGCCAATTTTTGACCCTCTTGAAAGGTCATTCTTCTCTCTTCGTTACTTAAATCATTCTTATTTCCAACCACTACATGCAATGCATTGTCCTTAACCAATCCTTTCAAAACAAATAAATTCCACTTGTGAAATTCTTCTCTATTGCTTTGACAAGTTTGTGACACATCCAACACATGAATGACTCCATCCGCTGGCTTTTATGATAATCCAAAGCATCAAAATGTTGTCCCATGATGCAGACATCCATAAAGACATGACCTGTAATTTGAACATGATCAAATGAAATGACATTTGAAACGAATGAAATGAGCTCAGCATATCCTTTTAGATTTTTAAATTTAGAAAAAGAACAAGCGAGTGAATATTTTCCGACTTGTGAACCTCCAATGATGAGAACTTGTAGTTCAAAATTCATGCAAATTTCCATTCAATCATTGTGAATGAATCATCATCTCTACCTACTCTTGAAGGTATGATTTTTTGGTTTTAATGGATTTGTGATCATTTGTTTTTTCAACTTTTGAAACAATGTCAAATCTTTTAAGTGAATTTCGGAATGTGACGATGAATTTCGGCATGACTGTGATGAATGTATTTCAAAATCCACCATCACGACATGCACATTCAATGCATCGGAGCGATTGGATGTTGTTTGTTGTTGTCTTTGAATCATTTTTTTCACATCACTAAACTCTTTGTCGATTGTTGCTGTTCAAAAACATTGCACAAAGATCCCTTTCATGGATTGATTTTATATTTAAACACTGAAAAACAAAACGAGTTCATTAAATCCATGCATTTCTAGAAAAAAAGTTCAAAAAAATGTCTGAAATGGAAACTATCACCACACATTCTCTCCCGATTGAAGTCATTCGAAAGGAAGAGGAAGAAACAAAAGATACCATCATTCAAGTAAACACAACCAATTCGGAAGAAGAAAATCCAAAGAAAAGAAAAACTCAAAACTCCTCCTCCGATAGGAAGAAGAAAAAGAAGAAGAAGAAACATCATAAAAAGGCTCAACAAGCATCATTCCGAGTGTTGAATGTTCAATTATTGGATCCTAAATATTTTCATACCATCACTAAAGAAGATGTAAAGAAATTATTTCCTGATGCCATTACCATTTCGAGAAATTCTGAAAAAACAATTCGGGTGGGATTTGCTAAGGAACAAGATTGTTTGAAATATTGCAAACAAGAAAAGAAGAAGATGAGAAAGAGAGATTTATTGAAAAATAATGAACGTGAATCAAAGGAAAAAGAAGAGAAGCAGGATGACAATGCTGAGAAGCAACATCTTAGTGATGATGAGGATGACGACTCAGAAGATCAATCCGATGAAAATGCAATGACAATGCAAGGAACTTCTAACACAATCAACGAGAAAGACATTAAGGAAAATAATTCAGGGAGCACATTAAAGAAATCGTTGGCAGAAGAAGTTGCTCCCTACAAGGTCAAAAAAGTCATTCATGGATTTAAGGTGAAATTGTGTCCTGAGAAAGTCAATGCCATCTCAAATCCAGAATGGAAAGCATTTACCAAAGACAAATCCATAGATGCTCATTGTTTGTGTGTTTTATTGGATAAGAAAATTGATGACAATACGTTGAGTCGTGAAACATTTATGAAATGTTTTCCCACAGCACAAAAAGCATTGAAAAATGGAAGAAGAATTGTTGTGCATTTCGAATCAGATGAATCATTAGAAAATTGTTTCGATGAATGTCAATCCAGTAACAAACTAGAAAAGAATGGATTCAAGTTTTATTTGAGACGAGCGACCAAAAAACAAGTCAAAATGAAAAAGGACGATTGGAACAAAGATTCCACAGAAAAATAAATAACGATTATTGAGACAAAGATGTGAGGGACGGTTGTAACAAAGAGTCGCTGTCTACATGTAGATGCAAACTTGATCCTATTTAGCTTTCATGAGAAGCGTCTCATCACTTGTTTGTCCACCAAAAACCATTTTATAAGTTGACAGTTTTGGCAACCTGTCAAACGCCAAATCAAGAAGAACAGCAACTAAAAAAAATTCAACACTATCAACCTAAGAGTTGTTATCCACCAGCAGTGGTCACTCCGCATCTCTCCACCTACAACAACAACAACAACATTGAGTGGTCCTCACTTCTCACAACTTGTCATCTCCGTCATCGTCTTGCCTTCCGATCTTCTTGTCTTCATACAACAATAGCAGACCAATCCGTTCAGCAACAACATTTCCAAATTTTCTCTCATTCAATTTCAAATTCTTGTTAGGAACTCTTAGATCCGTTTGACATTTGGCAGCAGCCGTACACACGTTGCATCATCCTCAACCTGAAAGATTAATTTCAAAATTCACAACAAAACAATTTCAAATTTATTCAATATCTCCAACAATTTTAAAATTATCAATATATAATGGTTCTTCACGTCACTGTCATTGGAGCCACAAATTTAGAGCGAAAACATTCCGATTCTTCCTATTCATCAGATCCTTTCGTAGTGGTCTCATTAGATCACAAACAATTTGCAAATGGTGACTATCATTTCCGAACGTCTGTTCAAAAGAATACTTTAAATCCTCAATTTAATGAGACATTTCAATTCACACTTCCGAAAAATTCATCTTTCGGTTCGATTGATGTCATCTTCGAAGTATACGATTGGAAAGTGATTGGAAAAAATGCTTCGATGGGACAAGCTCAAGCGAATTTATCAATTTTGAGGAGACAATTGAAAACAGTATGTGAATGCACATCGAAAGCAAACACAAGTTTGTCATTGATCTCTTCGAATGGAAATGTTAATAGCGCAGCATTAGGATCATGTGATTGTTCATGCTGCATGAAAGCAATGTCTAAAGGCATTGTGACAAGTGACAGTACTCAACAGCAGCCATGTGAAACAACCTCATGTAGTGACAGTCGTATGAAGAACATTAATTTAATGTCTACTCTTATGAGTAACAGCATTGAAGGAATTCCTTCTTCTTCTTCTTTAACATCATCGTCTTCTTCGCTTTATCACACTTTGGATACCACAAATAGTATTACTAGTATCAGTGATAACCGTCAAATACCAAATCCGTCTGATGTCACTTCTCCTCACAATTCTAAAATTCAAGTATCAGAACGAAAATGTACGTGTCACCATCGAAAAATATATAAACGAGAGCCACAACGACTGAAATTAGAATTGATTGGATACATGCATAAAGGAAATTCATTTATTGAGGTGGAACTGATGGCAGATGAAAATGACTTTAAGAAGTGTCATTAATGAAATTGACAACAATTGCAAACATTAGAGTTTCAGCATCGAATGGTCAATTTGAGAGTTTCAATCTCTAGAGAATTTGTGGATTGAAGTTATTCGTTGAAAATATACAAAGACATGATCATCATCTTGTAAGCCTTTACAAGAAAACAGTGCAATCTCATTCATATGTTTGTTGTGGATGAAGTTTCCATTCCAACATTTGCACATTTCCAGAAATGTACATTGCTTGTTTGTATAAAGCAATCCTTTACTTTTGAAAAATGTAATGTACTTTTTGAATACATCAACACAAATTTCTGTGAGCCCGTCTTCATGAAATTGGACAACCTTCATTGTCCACTCTGAAGACAGCCGTCTCACATATGAAATATAATATTTCACAAAGAACCCCTAAAAGAGGTTGAAATATTTCACAACAACATTAATGTTGTGCTCGTAGAACTATATCTGTACAGCGTCCAAACTCGTCTTTTTCCAATAATCGAAAATGTCTTCCAATTCTTACGACATTCTGATGAAATATTCTCAAAAACAACACGACATGAAAATGACCATTTAGTCTCGCACTCTCCTCAGGCAACTCTCCAAAACATCTCAAATATCGATTCGCACCTTGCCTTAATAAATATTTCACAAGTTTTAAATTTCCAACACTACATGCACAATGGAGTGGTAAAAACTTTCGTTGAGCTCTCTCCGATCCTGTATAATTTAACACTTCATTCATTAAGATGCGTCCTCCATTCCTTTCGTAATACAATGCTCGTCCATGAGGTTTCACTATAGTTTTAAAAAATGTTTTCACATGTTCAAAGACATTTGGAGAATTCTTTTGAATGATGGAAATGAGTTGATTGGCAAAATCCATAATCATTAATGCCCGAAAACCCATTCGTGTCGAATGATTGTATTGAGATAAAATGCAATAGAAAGGAAGTGAATGTTGCGTTGGTGGTGTTGAATTCAATTCATCATCATGATTGGAAGCATTGAGAGGGTTATTTGAAGTGGGCTCTAGGATTCCTGCAGTCATGTCTGTTTGGATGATTGGACTCAAAGTATTGTCATGGAGGAGTGAAGGTTTTGCGTCAAATGTCAAATTGAGTTGAGAAACGTCTGTCGTCTTGTTAGGGGGAGTATGATTCAAAACAACAGCAATATCATCATGAATCGAAGAGGATGACTCTTGTTCTGTACAAGTCGTGATGATGTTCGTTAAATTTTCATACTCTGAATCGCCATGATGTTGAATAGGCACCACCACCACCACCACTGGTAATGAAGATGAAACTTCATTGGAAACGACATGTCCTTCATTGGTAAAGGCGTTAGTTGTGGCCACAGAGGAAGTGTTCACTAACACTTGACCGTGAAGGTCTCTTTTCCCATTTTGGAAAGAGACACCATTTCGATTCTCATCATGCTCCATCATGAAATCCATCATGATCGTATTTGTGTTGCAAATTGAAATTTTCTTCTTCTCACTAATACTGAAGGATGAGTATGAGTAGTCATGATCATGTTGTTGTTTCTGTTGTTGTTGTTGTTGATTTCGATGAATCATGATTGGAATGAAAGGTTGTTGTTGTGATGAGTGATGATTCATTTGCCAAGTTGGCATGATTGAAAATCCTCCAATGCTCCAATGTGATGAAGAATGCTCAATATTATCTTGTTGATGAGTCAATAAGGTGGAAGATGGAGGTGATTGTGGAAGAGGAAGTGAAGATTGCATTTCGATTGAAAGATTTTCTTCAAAATGATGGCAAGCTGGATCTTCTAAAACAGCAACGGAATGCATTTCTTCTGGAAATGGTTTGGTGAGAGATGAGAGAGGTGAACAGGTGGTAGTGAGATTTTTTTGACTTTTGGAAGAGTCGTTGAAAGCTATGTGGACTTGACTTGAATTGGAATCAGTCATGGTCTGTTGGCAAGGTGGGTAAGTGACATTTGATGGTAAGTGAATGCTGGTGGTATTTATCGTGTGACTATTGTTGTTGGTGGTGCTGTTGTGATTGCTCATCATGATGAAATAGTTATTTTGTTGTTGATTCATTAAATCGACCACTGAGTCCGATGATTGTCGTTGAGTCGACAATTGACTGCTCGAAAGTGAGGAAGAAATGGTCGAAGAATTGGCAGAGTTAATAATTGAGAGCGTTGAAGAGCAATCTGAAATGTTGACACTCCATCGATTGTTGTTGTTATTGAAATTGTTAAAGTTGTTTCCATTCGGGTACATGACAGATGTCGAAGAGGAAGAAGAATTAATATCCGCAGAATTATTCACAAGAATCTGTGAAGAAAGGTTTGTGGAAGGAGGTCTTAATTGTTGTGATTGCTTATGAAGGCTCAATTTCATTTCATGCAAGTTTAATGAGTTTCTATATTTGGTGTTTGATTGGGATCTTTGAGGAGTGACAGAAGGCACATGTGAAGAAGAAAATGACTGTGGCTTTATCAGAGACGATGATGATGACAGATCTTGAGAGGATGAATTTATGACTTGTTGTTGCTGATGTTTGGGAGAACGACGTGTTGAAGCTTCCTCCTCTTGGTGTTGTTGACCCATTGGAATACTGACAGCTGTCGTGTTGGAATTCTTTCGTGCAGATTTCAGTTTATGAACTTTGTTGTGTAGAGCCGAAAATATTGAAACCATCTGATGGTGATGACAACGATTGTGAGTTTGTTATTGAATGATTGTGCACCATGCGGCGCTCTTTACGTGAACGTTTGCCTTTTTTTATGTGTCAAACTATTTACGAAGGATCCGTTGAAGGACAGACATTTGATGTTCGCTCTTTCGAAAGGATTGAAATACGAATTGGGGTGAAGGTCGTCTTGGTCACGATGTGAGATTCATTTATGATGAAAATAAATGTATCACTGTGAATCATTTCGAACCATTTATTTATTGCACCGCCTTTTCTCTTTTCATCTTTTCAATATGCATGGTTTTGAAAAAGTTCAAGTTCTCACTCCCAAAAAAAAATATTACAACTCTTTACAAGAAACTTACAGATAGAGGTTCGAATATTATATTATTATTATTATTAATAATTGTAATTAAAATTATTATTATTTCATTCTCTGATCTTTCAAAGAATTAGTGTCTATGGGATTCTTTGAAAAGTTTAGAAAGAGAGATCAAAAATCATCACCACGACCATCCTCGGAATCCATGCAATCATCATCGGAAGTTGAAACATCATCCACTACCAAACCAATGAATCTCACTGGTTCTGTGGATATTGTTACTTATGGGATTCCTTTTTCCTTAAATCAACCAACCCCCACTACATTTGAAAGGAGATCACTCCCATTCCCGATAGGAGCTCAGATCAAGGAAATTATTGGAGGAGGAACGTTTTGTGTGATTCGTAGTGATTCAGATGAACTCTTCTTCAAATCAACAACATCAACAGATTTTCAACCATTATTGCGCTTTCTTTCAGGAACCCAACCCACAACACCAGGTCCTTTTTTCATGAACGGAACACTCAATTATTGCCATATCAATTACAAGAAGAAAATTGATGATTTTAAATTAGATTCGAGGAATGCATGTTATGAATTGAAGGAAGTGCATTGTGGACAATACTTTATTTTACTCAGAATGATGAATGATTTATTGGTATATCTCAGCATTACGAATTACATTGCTTTGGTTGACCATAGTTATGTCATTTCGAATTATCATTCAGAGACAAGAAAGCTGAAACATATTTATGTTGGTCCATTGAGCCAACACACAATTATTCTCAAGAATGACGATACCATTGATTATTTTGAATGTTATCAACGTTTCACAAAAACAGAAGAAAAGCCACTTCCCATCAAAGAAGGTCACAAAATCGTCAATTGTGCTTGTGCTGGAAGATCTACCTTTATAGTCGTTGAGGATCCAACAGATCACTCTCATCATTTATTTGTGCACGGAGACAATCAATTCATGGTCCAGAGTGGATTGAGCAGCATGTATTCCTTTGCTCCTTTAACAAACACTCCCTTCTCAGGAAAGAGAGTGAAAGATATCAAGTGTGGTTATTTTCATACATGCATATTGATGGAAGATGGCTCCGTTTATACGTGCGGATATAATGCTTATTGCCAATTAGGATACTCTGGAGGGGACTCGGAACTTCAACTCGTTAAATTTCCAACGTTGCCCTTGTCATCTGAATCATATACTTATCCAAATAATTCAGAATCAAGTTCTTGTTTCCGAACCAAATCAGTTCTCTGCTCTTCTATTGCCACACTTTTTATCAGTGAAAAAGGGTTTATTATGGTTGGAGATCCTGTATCATCCTTGCAGAGAAAAGTTTCATTTGGTCCCAATGTTATGGCATTCAATTATTCGTTTGGAAATGATCCAATAGAAACGGTAGTTGGTTTAAAACCTCTTGGTTCTAACTCGGTTGCAGTTGGTGGATGGCATTTTGTTATTTATCACAAAGCCTCCATGTCCATGAAACATTTAAGGTATTTCTTTAAGAATTTGTGCCAATTTGCCAAGATTACTGACAGTGATGCAGCAGAACACGAGAATTCTCAATTTTCAGACATTTCATTTTCATTCTAATCCGTTTATTATTCAATAAACCTCCTGAATTTTCATTCTAATGTTTTAATCAACGATTCTTGAAATGAATTAATTGTTATCAATATTACACATTGAATGTAACTTTAAGGTTGTTACACAACAGCAATGTAACTTCTTGATTTCATTAGGATGAAACTTGAGTCTTGCATGTCAAACAACAATCGATCATAAACGGACATGGCATTTCACCTTTCTCCAACAGACAAAAAAATTGTTCATCGACAACACCTGTATTGCGCAATGACTCAAGCACAAGATATTCTCTCACGTCTCGAGAAGTGTGTCTCTCGATTGGAAAAGATTGATTTTTCGTCATCGAGTGGTGGTGGCAAAAGCAGTGGCAATGCTGGATCATCAGCTCCTCAAGTTGTAGCCTACGATGACTATTATAGTTCACATGTGGTCCCATTGTTGGAGACTTGTAAGAAGATCGGAGGTGATCTTGCATCAGCTGTAGGTGTTGTTTTTTGTTGTGTCAATGTCTTGAAACTAGTTTCAATTCTATCTGACATTTATTCATCATGTTTTCGTATTTCTGTTTGATGAAACGAATTCGGGACAAACTTCAATTGGATCTTTTATTTACATGTAAATTGGAATTGCTGTTAAATTCTTTTTCGAACACCATGGATGACAACAACCACACAACCACCCAAATATGGATGGCTGAGCACAGAAATCCTTCATTGAAGCTGGCTTCCAAGGTTTGGGTCGTGTCATTAAACTCTCCTCCACTCACAGCAAACCTTCCAGCGATGCTGTTTTGGGAGAAATTTTGGAAAAGAGTGGAATTGGTTCAGCACTTTCCTCCTCTGCCGATTTCCGTTTCAAGAACTTTAAGAGTCCTCTCGCTAATCATTTATATGTGGTTGAGGAAGGTTTGAAAGTGGTCTTGTGGCCAACCTCCACCACTGCTGTGAGCTATGTGAAGGAAATGGTGAATGCTGTTCAATTTTACACGAACAAAATTTTGACCTCAACGAAAGGAAATAATGATGCCGAATTGCATAAATCCTTTGTGAGTCAATGGAAGAATGCTATTGAGGAATTGGCAGTCTATGTGAAAGAGTATCACATGAGTGGATTGAATTGGAGCAAGAGTGGAGAAAAGGCGACACCAAATGCCTTGAAATAATGTTGTTTCATATATATTGTTCGTTGTGTGTGTTCAAAAACACTTGCAATATTTATTGATCGAATGTATTTTAATTAATTACTGTAGTATTAAACCAGTCTGAAGGTTTTTTGGATTATTCTTTCCTTGCGAATGCCAAAGTGCATGTTAAATATGGAATTTTTAAATACGTTCAAAAAAAATTCGTTACTCAAAAGATGGTATGTTCATCCTTTCCACACGCACAAGCCTTTAAAAACCACAACCAACCTTCCTCATTTCTTGTTGTTGATGCACACAACAACCAACGCAATGATTCTATGAATTCAAACTTGATAATATTATTTCCCAACATCAATGAACCGACTCAACACTTTTGTTGAATCGGTTGTTGTATGATTACTTTATCGCTTTTTCATTCCTTCGGCTTGAACTCTCCCACAATATGTATTCTTTCTTATAACGTTGTATGGATTTTGAAATCTCATCGCTCCATGTCCAATAATAATAATATGGTTTGATGCAATTTGCACACACAGTCTGAAGCATCCCCACCAAGAAGTCCACACAGAAGTCCACCTCATCATCCAGGAAGTCCACATTCACCTGGTCGTCGTGATGATAGATACGACAATGAGAGAAGATATGACGAACGTCGTGATGATAGATACGAGGGTAGAAGATCCTATGATGATCGTCGCGAGAGAAGATATGAAGGAAGAAGATACGATGACGAGCCTCGTGGAGGAAGATACGAAGGTAGAAGATATGACGACAGAAGAGAGAGAGAGGATGACATGTAAGTTGTTTGTCTTGTGTATTTGATGATGCAAATTTTGTGTTGTAACATTCCCTTTTGCACGAACGATTGATGCCTTTCTTCATCCCACTATACACTTCACAGTTTGCAAGCTGAAAAATCCAAGGCTACCTCCATCTTTGTAGGTAGTTTAGACCACAACATCACCGAGAATGACTTGCGTGAAACCTTCTCCAAGTTCGGTGTTGTTGAGAATGTTAAACTTGGTGTTACCAAGCAAGGACGCCCTCTAGGTTATGCTTTTGTTGCTTTCTCTAACAGGGATGATTGTGAGAAGGCTTACAACGCAGTCAAGGATGGTGAAGTTGGAGGTCAAAATCACAAATGGGCCGTTGACTATGATGTTGGTAAGGAAAAGAAGATTCAAATGGGTATTCCACCAGCAGGACCAAGAAGAAGATATGGAGGTTCTTCGAGAGGTGGCGGAAGAAGATACGACGATGATCGTTATGGGGGTGGTTACAGAAGAGATCAAGGTAGCAGATATCATCCATACAGCAGAAGAACACCACCATACAGAGGTGATAGAGGTGATAGACCATCTCCTCATGGTGGCTATCCAAGATATGGAAGTCCAAGAAGATCTCCAATGTACGATAGACCTAGAAGAGACCGTAAGTTATTATTTCACGTGGATTTTATTTAACAATTTTTTGTTGTTTAACCCTTAATGGGTTCTTCATATCGCTCGACACTTGAATGCATTTCACCATAATGACGACTTGACAATGCTCCTATCCATTCTTGTGTACAACAACAACTCCATCCAAATCACGATGCTTGCCACCTTAATTATTATTGCGATCCACTTTGCCAATATTTATGGATGAATCGTCTTTGTTGCATGAAATTCTTATGGCTATGAAATTTTGTTGGGCGACTGTTTGAATCCGTTTTTGTGACTCGATATTGTATTGTAGGTGGAAGTCCAAGAGGCAATTATTAGATGATGCATCCTTTTCATATACCTACAACAGAGACTTAAATTCTCAACAGCAAGCTAGTCAGAGAAATGGCTGAGAGAATATTGAAATAAAACAGATGTAGACATACAGAGAGAAGAATAAGAGAAGAGCACATATTTTACCTGAAGTGTTGAACAATTCCCAAGAATATCAACATGATCTTGATCGAGACTTTTGATTGCGAATAACAATCAAACAGAACGTCTTTATCTGAATATCGAATATCTGGAGTTGATTGTGAACACATGACCATATTGACATGAAATTTAGAATTGTTTAAGGCATGTCAATACGCGTTGATTCGAATAATAATCGAGATAACCGTAACTTATACTTGATATTGCTACTCAATCGCCATATATAGAATATCATTTTAATTGTGGGATGACCTGCATGGACATCATGATCAAACCACTGCAATTAAAATGAAACAGATATGTCGATTGAAGCAATATCGAGAGACGTTATTCCGTTGTCACTTTTGGCCTTATGATCAACTCTTGTAAGGGAGGGAGGGATTAAGGTAAGTACATCCTTCCCACTCCTCGTCACTGCAAACGAATGTTCACAATCTTGTGAAAATAAATACCCATGCCTGAATTGTTTTTGTGTGTGACAAATGAGATCCTGTTCTCTTGCAGGAATATGGAGAATTAAGCGGGATTTTTTGTGCAATTTAGCGAAGTGGTAGGCCAACAAAATTCGCGAATTGTATCGACACATATTTGGGCTTGATTCGTGTCCATTCAAAAAAAATCAACGAAGAACAACTCGAGACCGTCTTGGTGAGGTAAGCTGATTTCATGACGAGTATTTTCTCAACGATCAACAACACACAATACCACCTCCTTCTTGACTACTCATGATCTTTTCTCGATCAGCATTCGTTGGTCAAGTCAAATAATCCTTCTCTTTGTCCTTTTTCATACGTTTTTGTACTGCGATCATTTGATCAGACCTTTTGTATCACATCTTGATACTGTGTAATATTATTATTGCTACTCACTATTGAGAGATTATTGAACAGTAGGTACTCGTGTTCGTTCTCATAACCACAAGCCAACATTCTCATCAATAACTATTCCATAAACAGCCACTGAAACAGTTCTCATCATCATGAAAAAGCTTTGCATCCAACAAGCACAGCGTCACTCTTCCAACAGAAATGTTGGCACAACTACGTCTGCTGCCAAGATCCTTGTCCAACACAAGAGTCATTCACTTGCTACTTCCTATCAGATGGACTCTCTCACCAACAACTCAAAGGCCAATTTTAGTTCTTCCAAATTCAGTTTGAGAGAGTTTGAAAAGTTACTAGTTGCAAATAGAGGTGAAATTGCAACAAGAATTTTAAGAACTGGCCATGAAATGGGTATACGAACAGTTTCTATCTATGCCAAACAGGATGCTTCCTCTATGCATCGTTACAAAGCAGATGGTAAGTCACTTGTTTTAGAAATGGCATCTTTTTGATCAAACACACAATGATCATGATTGTAATTTACATGTTTCTTTGACAACTGTATGCATTGTGTGACTATATTTCTTCTTTTGGGAATGATGTTTGATTTTAAATTTTAATACACTTTTGATGTATTATTAACACTTGCATCACTGATCGCTGTTAGAGAGCTACGTCATCGGAAAAGACAGAGCTGAACCATTGGGTCCTGTGGATGCCTATCTTTGCATTCCAGAGATTATCAAAATTGCAAAAGACAATGGTGTGGATGCCATTCACCCTGGTTATGGGTTCTTATCAGGTATGTGTTTGTGTGTATGGCATGAGCTGTCATTTATTAATTGTCATGATTTTGCATGAAAATTAAAGAGAGAGCCGATTTTGCAAGAGCTTGCAAGGAGAATGGCATTACATTTATTGGTCCGGTAAGTTTTCCATTTGAATCTAACATATATAATTTTTAACATGCATCTACTGTTCGTTTCGAATTTACATCTTGTGATCCTTTTTGCTATTCACTTCTTGTGATAATTACCAATTGTCCTCTCCGAAAAGACCGATGATGTGGTTGAGGCCCTCGGAGATAAAACCACTGCAAGAAAGTTGGCTCAACAAATTGGAATTCCTGTCGTTCCAGGTACCGAAAATGTAAGTTCCAAAATTCCAATTTTAAAGTACAAATTGGTTCAATCATTTCCGACACACATTCACAATTTTGAACATCATCATTCCTAGGCTGTCACAAGCATTGTCGAAGCTAAAAGATTCTGTGCCGATATCAATTTTCCTGTCATTCTCAAAGCAGCCCATGGTGGAGGTGGTCGAGGAATGCGTATTGTTCGTCGTATGGATGATCTTGAAGAGGCCTTCCAAAGAGCATCTTCCGAAGCTTTGAATGCATTCGGTAGTTCAGCAGTTTTCATTGAAAAGTATGTGGAAAATCCTCGTCACATTGAAGTGCAAGTGTTGGCAGACAAGTATGGAAATGTCGTTCACTTGTACGAAAGAGATTGCTCTGTTCAAAGAAGACACCAGGTAGGTTTTTCATTTGAGTTTTCTGTTGTTTGACAAGTGATGAATGACCCTGTGTTATTTCTTCTTTGTTTCAATGGAATGTCAACTTGCCCTTTTTTTAGAAAGTTGTCGAGATTGCTCCAGCTCCACATTTAGATCCTCAAGTCAGACAAAGAATCCTTAATGATGCTACTCGTTTGGCACTTCATGTGAAATATGTCAATGCAGGTACTTTTGAATTTCTAGTCGATTCAAATGGTAAAGATTATTACTTTATCGAAGTGAATCCAAGACTTCAAGTCGAACACACCGTCACTGAGGAAATTACAGGAATTGACATTGTTCGTAGTCAAATTCTCATTGCAGAAGGAAAGAGTCTCGAAGAAATTGGTCTCAAACAAGAACTCATTCAAGTGAGAGGTGCTGCCATTCAATGTCGTGTCACCACTGAAGATCCTTTGAATGGTTTTCAACCTGACACTGGTGTCATTGAGGCGTTTAGAACAGGAGAAGGAATGGGTATTCGTTTGGATATTGGTTCTGGATATGTAGGCTCAAGGATTTCACCATTCTATGATTCCTTACTTGTCAAAGTCATTGGTAAGGGTCTAACACATGAAGAAGCAAGTAACAAATTGAGAAGAGCTTTGGCAGAATTTAGAATTCGGGGTGTGAAAAATAACATTCCATTTCTTTTAAAAGTCTTGTCACATGAAAAGTTCTTGCATGGATATGTAGACACTTCATTCATTGATACGACACCAGAATTGTTCCAATTTTTATCGAGTGGAAACAGAGCTCAAAAGCTTCTTGCATTCCTCGGAGAAACAGTTGTGAATGGTCCAACCACTCCATTGGCTACCAATTTGGAACCATCACGTAGAGATCCAATTATCCCTGAAACACCAAAGACATCACTTCCTAAGGGATGGAAACAAATTTTAGGTGAACAAGGTCCTGAAGCATTCGCCAAAGCCATTCGCCAGAGCAAACCTTTATTGATTACTGACACCACCATGCGTGACGCTCACCAATCGTTGTTGGCCACTCGTGTCAGAACCAAAGACCTATTAGCTATTGCTCCTTACACTGCACATGCTATGGCTAAATGTCTCTCATTGGAAATGGGAGGAGGTGCCACATTTGACGTGTGTTTGAATTTCCTTAGAGAATGTCCATTTGACAGATTGGCAAGATTGAGAGAAGCAATTCCTAACATTCCATTCCAAATGTTATTCCGTGGTAGTAACGCAGTAGGTTATACTGCCTATCCAGACAATGTGGTTTACAAGTATTGCAAAGAGACAGTCAAGTATGGAATGGACATTTTTAGAATTTTCGATTCTTTGAATTATTTGCCAAACAGTAAGTGACTTTGGATGGTTTTATATTGATATTCTCATAGATTCTTTTCATGAACTCTAATTCATCTATTTCCATGAATTCTATCTCATATATTTTCACTACACATGATGATCTCTTTTGAATTCTCCATCACAAAATACGCATCGATCTGTATTTCACTCCTTTTAGTGGAATTGGGTATTGATGCTGTCGGAAATGCTGGAGGTGTCATTGAGGCAGCCATCTCCTACACTGGCGATGTGAGCGATCCAAAAAAGACCAAATATAATCTCGAGTATTATCTTAAACTGGCTCGAGCTCTGGTCGAAAAGGGCATTCATATTTTGTGTATTAAGGACATGGCTGGATTATTGAAACCAGAAGCAGCCAAAATGTTAATTGGAGCTCTTCGTAAGGAATTTCCTAACACACCCATTCATTTACACACTCATGACACTGCTGGAACTGGTGTTGCTACTGCATTGGCTGCAGCTCAAGCAGGTGCTGATATTATTGATGCCGCCATTGACAGCATGTCAGGAATGACCTCACAACCAAGTTTGGGAGCCATTGTGGCATCCTTACAAAATACTCCTCTCGATACAGAACTTGACTTGAAACAACTTTCAACTGTTTCAAATTATTGGGAACAAGCTCGAGGTCTCTATGCTCCATTCGAATGTACCACCACCTTGAGAAGTGGTTCCAGTGATGTCTATACACATGAAATTCCAGGAGGACAATATACCAATTTGCAATTCCAAGCATTTAGTTTAGGATTGGCCGATCAATTCCCCAAGATTAAGAAAGATTATGAAATTGCAAATCGAATTTTAGGAGATATTGTGAAAGTAACTCCAAGCAGTAAGGTTGTTGGAGATTTGGCTCAATTCATGGTTCAGAATAATCTCAGTGAAAAAGATGTCATTGAAAAAGCAGATCAATTGTCATTCCCTAATTCTGTGATTGAATACTTTGAAGGTAAACTTGGAATTCCATATGGTGGATTCCCAGAACCTCTAAGAACAAAAGTCATGAGAGGAAAACCATCCATTGAAGGAAGACCAGGTGCATCAATGCCAGCACTCGATTTTGACAAGTTGAAACAGAAATTGTTGCAAGATTTTGATTTCAATGCCTCAGATGCTGATTTGTTGTCGTATGCATTGTTCCCCAAAGTGTTTGAAGATTACTTACTCTTCAAACAACAATTTGGTGACATTTCCAATTTGGGAACACGTGAATATTTTAAGGGAATTAAGGTCGGAGAAGAAATTGAAATTGAACTTGAAAAGGGTAAAGTATTGCACATCAAATTGAAAGCCATTGGTGAAGTGGGTACTGATGGAAAGAGAGAAGTCTATTTCGAAGTGAATGGTCATCCAAGATTAGTGCTCGTTCAAGATAAGAAACTATCCAAGGAACTCAAGATTCGACCAAAGGCAAGCAAGAAGGATCCAAATGAAATTGGAGCACCAATGCCTGGCAAGGTCATTGATGTGAAGGTGAAGGAAGGAGACAAGGTGAAGAAGGGTGATACTTTAATTGTGCAAAGCGCCATGAAGATGGAAACTCAAATTAAGTGCAACACAGATGGTGTGATTAAGACATTAGCTGTGAAAGTTGGAGATGAATTGACTGGTGGAGATTTGGTGTGTGTGATCGCACCTTAATTCATTGTGTGACATTAAATGAATAATTATTGTTTTCCTTCAGTAGTGAGCGTGTTAGTGTTCTGAGAGATCACATGATGGCCAAGTTGTATCTTGGTTTATTCATTGTCATGACTTTTGCAAAATTCAAAGATAGCAGCAACAGGAAGATGATCGGATATGGTTGCACCTTCTTCGTCAATATCGCACTCTTTCAAATAGGGTTTCAATTCTTCATTACATATGATATAGTCAATTCTAGTATTGAGCCTCGAAGAGCCAATAATTTGATTATCGTCCAATAAATCGTGTGGATGACATTCTTTCCAACAGTCCACTTTCGATACTTGGTTCCTCTGTTTATACTTTTCTTCAATATCCTCAACACGATCAAAAAACTCATCATAGTCATCATCATGCTGAGAATATTTCCCTTCAAACAAATACTCGGCAATCATGGTGTGGGCAGGTTCCCATCCCCACTCAATTCTATGTTTTGCAATTTTGTTCCAGAACTCGGGCGTATAATCGTCCTCTCTCATTGAATTAAAGTCTCCCATTAAAATATAATTTGCATTTGTGGTATTGTCGTTTGGATGAGCAGTGTTAGAATTACTAGTTTTTTGTTGTTGTGGCGGCATGTTACCAATGGCTTCATCTTGAGAGGATGCATGATTTTCATCTTGGTGATGATGCTCTTGCATAAATTCTTCCATGAATTTCACTCCTCGTTTCATTTGCTTCATTCTCTTTTTCTCTTGCACATGATCCAAATGAGTGAGAAATAGGAATTGAACATGGGGATGATCAATTTTCAATCCGACCATACATCGATCATCAGCAATTTGCTCCGATGATGATTCAAGAATTTTAAATTTGCTCAACACAGCATTCGATTCATAGAAACCATTGGCATTGCCCACAAAGTATTTGTAAGTTGTTTTCCCCTCTTTCCTCATCCACTCATTCAATCCCGATACAAGGCATTGAAACTGCGGTAGAGACTTCATTCAAGCCAACCACATCGTAATCTTTGATGATGAGATTGAGTCCGAGGGAAGCGATGATGGTAGTTATAACAACGAAGACGACGATGAAGATGACGACGAGGACAGTGAAGAAGACTTCACACCCAGCAAAAAGCTCCCAAACTCGACTTGGTGGCAGGTAAAGCGAGCTCTTCTGCTGCAGGAAGTAGCAGCAATGCCACGAACTCGTCTTCAACTAACAGTTTCTATGAGGTGATGATTTCGTTGCCTCGCCACAATTTCAATCGAGTGGTCCGAGTTCCAACCCTTACTACTATGCACCATTTCCACAACATTATTATGAATGCATATTCATGGTCAGATGGTCACTTACATAAATTTAGCACGGGAAGAGGTACTTTTACAGACACTACCTTGTGTGAAGAAGGAAAGGAAGAACGGAAGGTTCGGCTTGATTCTGTTCTCAATAACCAACATCGACACATGTCCTATGTTTATGATTTTAGTAGCGAGTGGAATATTGAAATCTATCTTAAAAAAATTATTGACGAAAATACAATGAGACAAGGTGCTCTCGATCTAGGTCTGACAGTTCCTCAAAATTTGTCAAATTTTATTTAAGATTTAATGTTCAAGAGGCTAACCGGAATCTCGCAATTCGGTGGTAATTGAAAATGTTGAACGCATTGAGCTCATTCTCCATCGAAAGAAATACCAAATACTCATACCGATGACATTACAAGTGTTCTCTTTTGGAACTGAGTAATCTCTTTTTTTCGCAACTTGATGTCGTTATTCCAACTGCTAGTTCTTGTACGGTTGATCAACATTATTGAAACATGGAAGCGCAACAAAGTGTGAAAATTCCTACAGTCCCTGTGGAAATGTGAAAAACCTTAATGGATCATATTGTTGCTTAATTCGTTCCAGTCGTTTCAATGTCTCTGGATCACGTCCAAAATATTCTTGTTTGTAGTTCTCCAATTCAAGAAGAGGGAAGTTAATGAAAGAACCACATGTGAGAGGAATAATTCTTGATTTCATCATCTCCACCACCCATTTCGAATTCTCTTTGGCATGTGTTGATGAATCGTTCCATTGAGTTTGAATTCCAATGATTGCCTTAGCATCTCGATAAGCAAATGCTGTATGTTCTTTTGGTGTCTCACGAATTGCTCCTCCCAATCCATACAGAGAAATTGCTGCATAAATGGAACCTTGTGGCTTGTTTTGGACAATCTTAATGAAATTTTCAATTTCTTCAAGTGTGAAATCTCTCATTGCAAATCTACCTGATGATTTAAATATTTCATACTCTGGATGAATGTCTCCAATTGCCTTGAAAACCTCATGAATTGGCATGTATTTGACTGTTGCCACACACGATGATTGTCCACCAATGTCCCATCCTGGTTCATCAGGACACTTACTCAAGAAATCCTGTAAGCAATTCACAGCTTCTTGTTTCTCACCTAACAGCATCGCAATCATACTGAAACCAATTCCATCCTTGTCGCAATGATAAATGTTAATCTTACCATTGAATCTCGAAGGTGCATGATTCATCGTGTCTTGCCATGAGTTCACCATGGATGCCATTTTCACAGGACAGCAATGTGAGTAATTCATCATGATTAAGGAGGCCATTGGTTGTTTTACTTGATGGATTCGCAATGTCATGGAAGTGACAATGCCAAAATTGCCAGCTCCAGCTCCTCGACAAGCCCAAAACAAATCTGCATTCTCTTTCTCATTAACTTTAAGAACATGACCATTGAAATCAACTATTTCCAAGCCGACAATATTGTCACAACCTAAACCAAAGGCTCTCGAAGCAAAACTCCAACCTCCTCCCAATGAGTATCCAACCACTCCAACAGTAGGACATGCACCTCCTGGAAATACATGTTGACCACCTGCTTCATGTAAAGCTTTGTTCAGCTCTGCATTTTGCACACCTGCCTCAATGGTCACTGTGCTCTCTTTCTCGTTTAAGGAAATGTTTTTCATTCGAGAAACGTCAATCACAATGGCCTTATTGTCTGTTGAAAAACCTTCATAACTGTGTGAACCCGAACGAATACGAATGGGATACTGAGTTGGAAGAGTCGTCTTGACAACGTTCCTCCGAATCCATTGAATACATGAAATGACGTGTAATTGAGAACTGCAATACAAGATGAGAGAGGGATATTTATCAATTGCTCTATTCCAACATTTCCGACATTCTTCATACTTTTTGTATGATGATAAGGTGATGTTCCGGAGAGAGGATTCACTGCCCATCATGCCGGAGGTTGGTTGTCTTGTACAAGACTCGGATAACACTATTTCATCACACACTATTTCAGGGTCTTTCATTAATGCCTGAAAGAGATTGTCTTCGTGATCTAGAAGGGAATGTCCATCATCATTCTCTTGAAGTGGTATTGCTGTTGAGAGACTTCTTTCTTTTTCATAATGACCTCTCGAAAAAACGGATGAAATTGAGTGTGAAAGATGTGTTTTCGAAAGGATCATTTTCAGTATTTTTCTTTGAATTCTCTTGGTTCAAGAGCAATCCTTTATCTCCTTTCAAGAATCAACTGCTCAACTGCTGAGGAACGTCTTGACCAATCTCACGGGGTTGCCAAAAATGGAGGTTTGTCCTCCCTTCACACTTGACCTTCACTGTGGCTAATGTAAGAGAGAGCACTCTCTTTTAAATTGTGAGATGACTATAATTGAGAAAAGGTTCAAAGTTCGATTCAGCTCTTTGATCTTGTCGTTTTCTCTTCGCTTTTAACGCCGGATGTTTTTCAAGCAAGTACAACCAACATTGTTTCACAGCCTATTTCGAAGAGGGCTTCTGAAAAACGAATATTCAAAACACCCACAAGTCAAAATCCTGGACAAACAGTGACCTCCAAAAAATGTCAATACGCTTCTTTATTGAAGTACATTGAAGTTACACACTTCTTACAAGTTATAGAAAACCTTTTTCATTTCCACAACGCTCGTTTTACTTCAATTGTTCCATCTCACTTTGGCCCAATCGAACCCGAACACGATTCATTTCACCGGAAATGATGTCAACTCTGGTAATTCCACTTCTCCGTTCTTGGGTTTCAGAAGCCCTCTTCGAAATAGGCTACAGGTTCAGCAAGGAAGTTTCTTCAGTGAATTCTCTTAAAAACAGTGGACGCTACAGTGTAATACGATCTTTGTTGTGAACATTTATCCAGGAATGTACTATAAGAATTCAACCATAACCATTCAAAAACCAAGCTCACTCAAATTGAATGATGAAAATTCAGCAAGTCATTTTGAAGCCTGATCATGAAATGATTTACAAACATAATGTATCTTATTATATGAAAATTCGTGACTATTTCCACTCCATTGAATTGCCAAATGATCAGATAGAAAATTCCGTTTGGAACAAGCTAAGTGGTCTGGATGAATTCCACTATTTTACAAGACACTCCTTTTGCTCCTGTTGGAAATTTGGTTCAGTTCAACCTCATGTCAGCTTCAGTGAAGGAAGCCATCTGTGAGTATCTATTCGACCTATACCAATAACTTTTGATGTTCCCTTTAATGTATTTGCCAATCCATCTCAAGTGAATTTCACCATGGTCACAGGAAACGTATATGCAAACAACCCAGAGTTTCGGTGTCTCTTGCTCCTACTGTACATGTACATTTAAATTGTGGTGGTTGTTAGTCGTCGTTGTTGGAGTCAATGTTTTATTGAGTAGCTTGACAATAATTTTTTAACCCTAAGGAAGAACCAACTTTTGAAATCCAAAGATTATTAAATTTTTCAAGTTGCAACTCAATAAAGTTCTCATTCAATTGAAAAATTGAACTACATGATTTGCCCAATCACAAGAAATTAACTCACCAAGAACGCCGTTCAAGCAAAGACCATTAGGATAACAAATTCTATCGCGTCCAAAATCAGTTAAACAGGCAACAAAAGTTCCCTCTTTTGAAAATATTTGGATTCTATGATTTCGATAGTCCCCTACAATTATATTCAAGGAAGTTTGATCAATGGTCATTGAAGAGGGCCAATCAAACTCACCAAGCTCATTTCCTCCTCGTCCAAACGTTGTCACAAGATCGTATTCAAAACTTGAAGTAGTGCTTTTCAACCTGAAAATTTGGCATTGATCTTTTCCATCTTTAAGAGTACTTGACTCGCTTATTATCAAATAGTCATCGCCATAAAAATTTGCAAATTCAATCCCATATGGTTGAAGAGAAAGCTTGA
The DNA here is from genome assembly GCF_008403515.1 of Naegleria fowleri. Taxonomy (NCBI): domain Eukaryota; phylum Heterolobosea; class Eutetramitea; order Acrasida; family Naegleriidae; genus Naegleria; species Naegleria fowleri. The sequence continues at coordinate 904,325 of NW_025407948.1, forward strand.
TGGTTTGTGTCAACTCTCCAGAGCTTGATGCTAAAATCTTAACTGAGCAATCTCCCACATCACATACAAATACATGACCTGATTTGTTTGAACAAGTAATCCCTTGATTACTCAGTACAGCAGTTGAAATCCAAAGATAAGGAGGTGAACATGATTTGTCTTGTTGAACGAATGCCAACTCTTTTCCAAGGTCGAATTTGTTTACTGTGCTATCTGAACAACATCCAAAAATTAGAGCATCATTATTGGAACCATCACAGTTCTCTTCAATACATAAATACATTGGATTTTTGCTTGCGGTATTAATTGATTTTTTAAATTGTTTTGTGTGCATGTCAAACACTTGAATTCTCGAATTGTTACTATCACTGATCAATATACTTTCAAAATTATAGGAGATCTTCACGTCAAAAGGGTGGCTAAATAAATCGGGATCGCTACCACTTTCGCAAACTTTTCCGAGTGTATGAACCAGTTCAAACTTCATTTTGAAAGGCTTTAATATTCGCTTTTTTCCATTTCTCATTGTTTGTTTTAATTTTTCGAAAAGATCAAAGTTCATCATTGTCTGATGATGATTTGTTTCATTAAAAGTGGATGATGAATTTGTTGAAACAATAAAATCAACAAGATGAAGCTTGTTGTGGCAGTCCGAGTGGATCATTTTTTTTCTTTGTTTTTGAAAATTTCACGTGGAATAAGATCAATCATCAATTGTTATATATGGCACAAATTCACTTGGGCTTTTTCCACTTGAGATTACCAGTCCCTTTGGGAATTGGCTTGATCAAGGGAAGGTGCAAGGAAAATGATGTTTTGTAAACTTCTGTGCTATTGCTGGTTGTTCTCGAAGCTCGTTCCAGGACCATTTAATTCTAGACCTTTCAATGCATTTGAAACGTGTTATTGAAACTGAATAGGCTTTCAGAAATTAAAACATTCCTTTAAGCTTGGGATGTTTCAAAGGTGTTGGGTGGTTTCAAAGATTCAGGGGCGTTTCAATACAATGACATGGCCTGAACAACCAAGGGGGGTTAACAACTGTCACAAAATGCAAGAAGTGATACCCAGTCCTCTCTCCTTGACTGAATTCAATCTCACATATTGATTGTATCATCGAAAATCAATATTACGAAATTAGAAAAACAAAACAAGGTCAAAAATTCCCACAATGAATACAAACCGAAAGAATATGCTTCTACGGAGCATATGAATACTTCACACACTGCAAAATATGTGGATTATTTGTGGGCCATTAAATTCTTGAGCTCAAATAATAATATCCAACAAGAGCAATTTTTGCAATGGGTTGCTGTTTGCATGTTTCAACAATTGCGGCATAGAGAACACAATCCAATAATTATTCCAAATATCGAAATTGATGATTCTGATTCCATTGATGTATATTCTAGTTTTGGCTTAGCTGGCAGCAAAACTTGTAAGAAAAATGTGTGGTCACTCACTGACTCTACTTATAGAAATTCGAAGGTGAAGGCATTCATGAATACCATTCAACAAATGTTTTTGGTCACTGGTGCATGTTTGTTGGAAGTGTTGGGGTTGTATTTTCAAACTTATCAAGCAAAATTTTTGACTGTGTTGAATTATGTAGGGTTTCAATCAGGCACTGAATCTGAGTTAGTTATGACTTGTTATGTCATAATTCGTCAAACATATTTCTCCAATATTGCAAATGTTAGAAATACCAAAGAGGAAATCTTATTGTTGAAAGATTTCATGTTGTTAAGTGATGAACGGTATCAACATTTCATAGATTATGTTGGACTGAATCACTTTCTACCATGTTCTACAACAATATGTAGATGTAGAAAAGAAATCAATAATATTATTACCAAAAATTATGAAATAATTAACGACGGAACTTGCATCGCTTGTAATTATCTGAATGTATTGCATGATCTATTGATAATTCATGCAAACGAATGTAAACGAATCAATGCCGATCCTAAATTGAAAATGTTAGCCAAAACATTCTTAGTTGGTGCAGTTGGTCCTTTGAACTTAATTTTGTCTCCCCAAAGCAGACATTCATATATCTCATGTATGACCATGGATAATAATGAAAACAAAGAAAAATTCCAAACTACTTTTTAACTATATCGTGGTCATTTTGAATAGATATTCAATTCAAGGCTTTCCTTATATCTTTGATAACAAATGATTTAAAAATGGTAGGATTAGTAACTGATTTGCATGACGATGATTGTTTCTCCCTATTGTAAATGTAAAAAAGAACATAGACATCTCTTTCCCATGGGAACAAGTTTTTGAAGAAGGCAAGATTGACAGTTCGAAATTGATGACATTTAATGTCAGTGGTGAATCAAACGACCACAATGACAACAACATGGCCATTGGAGAATCCAACATTGGAGGATATACAGACCTACCACGTCACTTTGATTGGCCAACGGATTCTCATGGAACGGAATGGCTCTTTGCATGTCAAATGAATGTTCAACAATTGGAATAATACTTGGACCAATTGAGAAATTCCAAGAAGGATCGAGAGATAACAACAACCACATCGTTCATAGAGAACCATGAAGAAGAAGCTCCAATGTACTGCCACCGGTGAGAATGATCATCTCGCCATACATTGGTTCTTCATTGCCACAAAATTATGTTCAGGAGAAGAATCATCTCCTTATCATGTCATTTCACCTGTGGACACTACTCATGAGGCACATTTCATTAGAACAAGTGTTGCGAGGATCAAAATGTTCATTCTTCATCGAGTCATCATCATAGTGAGGATCAACACGAACAAATTTAATACACTTGCATGTCAAGATTCACGGAGGAATACTGGATCTCTCCGAGCTTGAACAAGTAATGGATTACCAATAGCCTCCATCGATATACATCGCCTCTATATTCCTTTTACCCTTTTATTGAAATGGAAATGGCTTTAATTCCAAACAATGCTCATGTTTTATTATATTCCTCTTCGAAAACCCGCATTTTGGATCCATGGAGCAAGTCAAACCACTCTTAAAGAACAAGCAATTGGATGTGTATTTTCCGTATACATTCGTGACTGAACAACAGTGGCATGACAAGACAAGAAGAAAATTCATTTATCGAATTGATAGTCAAGAAGAAAAGAATATTTTTACACAATCATGTGAATATGTAGATTTAGAAAAGTATTCGAAACTGTTACGTGTTTTAAGTATTCATGGTGATGAATCAATGAATGTGGAGAGATGAGACGGAAAAAGCTGGTCGTTCTTTACCTTCCTAATGCTTTGAGAAGGGGATTAGTGAAAAATCATTTTGTGAGTGTTATGATCCTTAATTTGATCTAGATACGAGTTAATTTGTGAGATATGATGAGGATTTTTCTCAGAAAATCTCTTACAAATTCAAGAAATTGGTTGTAATGGGAAGCGATTTGAACTTGATATCATATGAATCTAGATAACGACACATTTTCATTGTTTGATCTGACAACATGACCTTACTACCATTGTGTTTGCACAGTGTCTTTCCAATTTCGCTTTTCAGATGTGAAACAAATCACCAAGTGAAAGCAATTCCTCGCCCCAGAGTTAACAAAACATCAACTGTTTGATTTTGATCAGGTTGTAATAAAAAAATTAAAACTAATTCACAACGAAAGCCCTTCACGATTGCTGACATCGTTCTCAACAAACACATGCATGCTAAAATTTTAAAAAAAATTCTCAGAAAATCCTTCAAGAATGAAACGAACAACGGCCCATCGCATTTCGCAAGGATTAAACTCCCACAACAGCAACACATTGAGCATCATCCAAAGCCACCATAATTATGTGTTTAATTCTTCTTCATCCATGAAATCAAACACCATATTTTTTAATGTTCCGTATCAAAACAAATTGTTGTATTATCCAACAACAACATCCGCATTTGGCCAAATACGTTCTTACACCACCGAAAAAAATTGGTTGAAGGAAAGAGAAGCATCAACAAATGATAGTAATGATCCCTCACCTTCATCCTCCGAACAAATCTGTCTCGATTTGACTAATTACGAGAGTTGGAACGCGCAACAAGTAGCATCAGTGTTAACTTCTCCTAAATCTTTGGGTGGTGCTGGTTTGTCGGTTGAAAAGCTGAAGCCTTTGTATGAGGCTGGTTTTGATGGCACATCTCTCCACATCATTGTTGAGAATATCAAGATGGACGATGTAAAGTATGCCATTGATCAACTAAAAAGCACTTATAATGAGAACAACATTCCTCAACTCTCCGACACTTGTCAAACTATTGTTTTATGGGTTAACACGCAATTCCTGCACAAATTACAATCCAATGTACAATCAATCTCTGTCCCTTTACTCTCTGCATCTGATTTTCTAATACCTTCCCTTAATGCTTATAACGCACTTTCCTTAGTTGATGTAACAAACAACTATCAAGTTGATCAAAAGGACACTCTTATTTACAAACATCCACTACTGGGTGGCATAGAGATATTTAATAATTTAGTAGAATTTAAAACTATACAAGATAGATTCAAGCTTATTTGTTCACTACACTCATTACGTGGAAGGCCAAGCTTTGAGATTCATGGAAACGCGAGAACAGGAAAAACACATTGTGCGAGGTTTATTGTACCATATTACATTACAAAAGCAATGAATGAACAAAGATTGGCCAATGGTGACCCAGTACTTAAATTATGTCCTGTTATTTATACTCGATTTACGAATAAGGAAAATTGTAACCATTTAAAGGAAATTTATGATTCATTACAACCAATAAGAGAGGCTTTAAATATTGACGATCGTACATACATTAATCCAGATTACAAAACTCTAATTGCGCGAAATATAACAAAGTTCGGAAAATATTCTCCAAATTGCCATCTATTTATAGTATTAGATGAAATACAATTCATAGACTCGACTATACTTGATACACTTAGAGAAATTGCAAAATCACAAGATCTACCATATCGTGGATCGACTTTTATTTTAACAGGATCAACTCAAGCACGATTTGTGAGAGTGTTAGCCTCAACTGTTAAGAATGGATTAAGCTATAACGAAGCAACAATTCAGCATACTATCCCTTATGATCTACAAAACTCGACACAAATTGAAGAGTTATGCAGAATTCGCAACATACCAAAACCCTCAGATGAAGATCTTTGTTTATTACAAGAAAGATTTAGAGGACTTAATATTGCTTACCTTACTCAAATCCTTGCATTAGTATCACAAAACATATCCATCGACAAAGCTGCCTATATGTTCATCAATGAAATATTCGATATATACGATAGGGATATTTTTGTACCACTAACAAAAAAACCGTTGACAATTGACCGTAATTTAGAGCTAGTGATGAATCAGCTTTTGCCAATAGAAACCATTTCATCCCAACAAAATAATATTTTTCAGTTCGCATCAACATATTTAACAAAGGAAACAAGAATTGTAAATGGTATTTCAATTGACTTCTACAAGTTTAGAGATATCATGTTGGAATATTATTTGACAACAAGGTTGCATAAACGTGAAGATGGCACTTATTATCTTTCTAATATTGAATATAAACCCCATTCCTTGGACACCACTATGGATAATATTGCATCATTAGGAGAAAAGATTGCAAGATGGAAACATTATAACCGCAACAATAATCATGTCGCTATACAATTTTTTCAGAACAATTTTCAACTTATTCAAAATTTTTTACAAAATGATCCAGCTTTGACAAAACTTAGCAACAGAAACATTAACAATTTACATCAAGAGCTCAATACCATTATCAACAAACATCATACACAAATCCAAAAGGCATATAGTTCATTCAACACTTTACCAAAACAAGAAAAATTAGCTATAATATTTATACAAACCAGAAATATTATTAGACATGAACACGTAACTTCATCGCCAGCAACAACAGCTGTTGCGAATGCATATCTCGCTCACTTTTTAAACGGAGATAGACATGACTTCCATAGATTCTCCATTAGAATTTATCCTCTTCTTGGCTTGCCAATGTAATCAAATAATACAACTTCAACATTGATTTTCTAACAAGTAACTCATAGCTAATCCTCGAAATCTTTTTTGCAATATCATTGCTCTTGGATGATTCACAACGTCACTCTTCCAAATGATCCATGAATTTACTACTTGTGTATATTGACAACCTTTGTTTCGTAAAATCAATTTCAAGTCATATTTAAATACTAATTTTTCATTGAACTCTGGATTATCTTCATCATTACAATCAAACATTAAATGTGATTTCTTAGAACCATGCAACTTTTTAGTATCATCATTGTCACTGTGATCCAGAAAATCTTCTTCATCCAAACATAAATTCATTGGATATGCTCCTGGTGTTGTTATATAATTCTTTAAGAGTTTTGAATCCAAATCAAATACAAGAATTTGCTTTGTTGCACTACAATCACTCACGAGAATATAATGGCATTGATATGATATTGTGATATTATAAGGATGAATTTAGAGATTGAATGATCATCTTTTTTAAATGATGAACCAGAAGGAGAGCCATTTACCACGATGAATAATGAGCCCACATAATCAAAATTAGATGAAAAGGATTTTCGGAAATACTTGGAAATGTGTTTGCTCATTTTCTGTTTGAATAATTGCATCAACAAATCATTTCTTGTGGTTTCCAGATCATCAACTAGTCCATTAAATCCAGGGTGACCAAAAAGATCACAAGTGTAAAATGTAGTAAAATGATGAACTATTCTCATGAATAATTCACAATGAGCTAATCATTAGTTGACTGTCTGAAAGCTTTGAAATATGTAACTTGGGTTTGGGTTTGGGAATATCGCCCATTCAGTGATCCCAAAAATTTGTAATTATCAAATAAACAACATATTTAGTTGAACTAATTTTGAGGGTTTGCGAATTCCCATTTTTCGGTTCCTCTTGGGTCTCATAGCTCTCGAATGAGTGGGTGTTGAAGAAGATGCATAGTCAAGATCGTTACAATCTGCTGTGGTCACTTGACTTGAGATATTTGGTGTGAGATTGGAGTGAAGGGTCTGGTCTATGGCCGGCAGCATTATTTCGTTGCGTCGAATGGTGTGGTAGCATCCATCGTTGCAATTCTCTTCTTTGTCCACCATTGACATTATACTTGGGATAGTTGCGTTATCAGGTTTAGATTGAACGTTATTCACTTTTGGGGTTTGGGTTTGGGTTTGGGTTTGGGTTTGGGTTTGGGTTTGGGTTTGGGTTTGGGTTTGGGTTTGGGTTTGGGTTTGGGTTTGGGTTTGGGTTTGGGTTTGGGTTTGGGTTTGGGTTTGGGTTTGGGTTTGGGTTTGGGTTTGGGTTTGGGTTTGGGTTTGGGTTTGGGTTTGGGTTTGGGTTTGGGTTTGGGTTTGGGTTTGGGTTTGGGTTTGGGTTTGGGTTTGGGTTTGGGTTTGGGTTTGGGTTTGGGTTTGGGTTTGGGTTTGGGTTTGGGTTTGGGTTTGGGTTTGGGTTTGGGTTTGGGTTTGGGTTTGGGTTTGGGTTTGGGTTTGGGTTTGGGTTTGGGTTTGGGTTTGGGTTTGGGTTTGGGTTTGGGTTTGGGTTTGGGTTTGGGTTTGGGTTTGGGTTTGGGTTTGGGTTTGGGTTTGGGTTTGGGTTTGGGTTTGGGTTTGGGTTTGGGTTTGGGTTTGGGTTTGGGTTTGGGTTTGGGTTTGGGTTTGGGTTTGGGTTTGGGTTTGGGTTTGGGTTTGGGTTTGGGTTTGGGTTTGGGTTTGGGTTTGGGTTTGGGTTTGGGTTTGGGTTTGGGTTTGGGTTTGGGTTTGGGTTTGGGTTTGGGTTTGGGTTTGGGTTTGGGTTTGGGTTTGGGTTTGGGTTTGGGTTTGGGTTTGGGTTTGGGTTTGGGTTTGGGTTTGGGTTTGGGTTTGGGTTTGGGTTTGGGTTTGGGTTTGGGTTTGGGTTTGGGTTTGGGTTTGGGTTTGGGTTTGGGTTTGGGTTTGGGTTTGGGTTTGGGTTTGGGTTTGGGTTTGGGTTTGGGTTTGGGTTTGGGTTTGGGTTTGGGTTTGGGTTTGGGTTTGGGTTTGGGTTTGGGTTTGGGTTTGGGTTTGGGTTTGGGTTTGGGTTTGGGTTTGGGTTTGGGTTTGGGTTTGGGTTTGGGTTTGGGTTTGGGTTTGGGTTTGGGTTTGGGTTTGGGTTTGGGTTTGGGTTTGGGTTTGGGTTTGGGTTTGGGTTTGGGTTTGGGTTTGGGTTTGGGTTTGGGTTTGGGTTTGGGTTTGGGTTTGGGTTTGGGTTTGGGTTTGGGTTTGGGTTTGGGTTTGGGTTTGGGTTTGGGTTTGGGTTTGGGTTTGGGTTTGGGTTTGGGTTTGGGTTTGGGTTTGGGTTTGGGTTTGGGTTTGGGTTTGGGTTTGGGTTTGGGTTTGGGTTTGGGTTTGGGTTTGGGTTTGGGTTTGGGTTTGGGTTTGGGTTTGGGTTTGGGTTTGGGTTTGGGTTTGGGTTTGGGTTTGGGTTTGGGTTTGGGTTTGGGTTTGGGTTTGGGTTTGGGTTTGGGTTTGGGTTTGGGTTTGGGTTTGGGTTTGGGTTTGGGTTTGGGTTTGGAGC